>NC_088866.1:8817378-9021092 GCF_032884065.1 Artemia franciscana
AAAAATTTATGATTCTCGCCTAATAATGGTAGAAGGGACCCTGCTTTATGATAAATTTGCCCTTTTACTTTAAAAGTAGACATAAATTGATCTGGATTTTCGATTTGGGCTCCAAACGACGTCATTTGGAAACATGAGTTGTATTGTCTGATTTTTGACAAAAAACGCTTAGATTCTGACGTAGTTCCAGTAAGGAAAGTCTTCAATGGCTCTGGTGGTGCAGCCAATAGAGGAAGTTTAACTTTTCCTGAGGCGCAACACATTCCCATTGTTTCACCATTGAATTTCAAGGCCTTGCAATAGGGACAAATTTTGGACATTGTCCCGATTTGAACACAGCTACTCAAGCTATAATCATCGACTGGGTTGTACCTGAATGCCAGGCGATAACTTTCAGATTGCTCTGATTCCTCGGCACGCTTTCTTTTCTTACTTTCTCTATCAGCAGCAAGCCTGATTTCCTGCTGGTCTTTTGATTCCTCGGCACGCTTTCTTTTCTTACTTTCTCTATCAGCAGCAAGCCTGATTTCTTGCTGTTCTTGTAATTCCTCGGCCCGCCTTCTTTTTTCACATTCTGTTTTAGCAGCAAGTCTGCTTCTGCGTTGCTCTGGTAGTTCCTCGGCATGCTTTCTTTTTTCACTTTCTCCTTTAGCAGCAAGTCTGCTTTCGCGTTGCTCTGGTAGTTCCTCGGCATGCTTTCTTTTTTCACATTCTCTTTTAGCAGCAAGTCTGCTTCTGCGTTGCTTTCTTTTTTCACTTTCTCTTTTAGCAGCAAGTCTGCTTTCGCGTTGCTCTGGTAGTTCCTCGGCATGCTTTCTTTTTTCACATTCTCTTTTAGCAGCAAGTCTGCTTCTGCGTTGCTCTGGTAGTTCCTCGGCATGCTTTCTTTTTTCACATTCTCTTTTAGCAGCAAGTCTGCTTCTGCGTTGCTCTGGTAGTTCCTCGGCATGCTTTCTTTTTTCACTTTCTCTTTTAGCAGCAAGTCTGCTTTCGCGTTGCTCTGGTAGTTCCTCGGCACGCTTTCTTTTCTGACTTTCTCTATCACCAGCAAGTTTTCTGGCATAGACTCTTTGAGCATCTTCATCAGTCATTATAAACTTAAGCATTAATAGAATTCTACACGAACATCCGTCTTATATAACTTGAATGACGTCACGCCTTCAAAGCAAAAATGATGCCTTCAAAGCAAAAATGATGGCAGCTAATTTCATGACGTCAGCCGAAACATGACGGCGAACATATGTCTTATATAACTTGAATGACGTCACCTTCAAAGCAAAAATGACGGCAACTAATTTCATGACGTCAGCCGAAACATGACGTCACCTGACACATCCATCCACACATCCATCCACACATCCACAGACAGACAACTTATTTTTATATATATAGATATATATCTATATATATAAAAATAAGTTGTGGATGGATGTGTGGATGGATGTGTCAGGTGACGTCACCTGAAAAAACTGGATCAGGTGACGTCAAAACTGAAAAAACTAAAAAAGGCAAAAACTACAAAAAAAACTAAAAACTAATAAAAAAAATAAAAAAGCTAAAAAACTAAAAAAACTAAAAAAAGGCAAAAACTACAAAAAAAAACTAAAAAAAAACTGAAAAAACTAAAAAAAGGCAAAAACTACAAAAAAAAACTAAAAACTAATAAAAAAAGTAAAAAAGCTAAAAAACTAAAAAAACTAAAAAAACTAAAAAAAGGTAAAAAACTAAAAAAAATAAAAAATAAAAAAAAACTAAAAAAAAGGAAAAAACTGAAAAATAAGCTAAAATAAAGGTAAAAACCAATAAAAAACTAAAAAAAAAAGGAAAAAACTAATAAATGACGACACTCAAAGAGAAAAAAAGGCAAAAACTAATAAATGACGACACTCAAAGAGAAAAAAAGGCAAAAACTACAAAAAAAACTAAAAACTAATAAAAAAAATAAAAAAGCTAAAAAACTAAAAAAAACTAAAAAAAGGCAAAAACTACAAAAAAAACTAAAAACTAATAAAAAAGCTAAAAAACTAAAAAAACTAAAAAAAAGGCAAAAACTACAAAAAAACTAAAAACTAATAAAAAAAATAAAAAAGCTAAAAAACTAAAAAAACTAAAAAAACTAAAAAAAGGTAAAAAACTAAAAAAACTAAAAACTAAAAAAAACTAAAAAAGGTAAAAACTAAAAGAACTAAAAAAGAAAAAAATAAATGACGACACTCAAAGAGAAAGCGACCAGGACAAAAGGAATGTTCGATTAGCAATCAACAAAGCACCGGGACACAGGGAGTATAAAAAAAAGAAAAAAAAAGGAAAAAAATAAAGGAGAAAAACAAAACTAAAAAACGAATGTATATACAGACCGGTACACCGGGATACAAATGACGACCGGGACACAGGGAATATAAATGACGACCGGGACACAGGGACACAACTACAACGGGGACACCGGGGGAAACAGGGGGATATAAATGACGACCGGGACAAAAAAACTAAAAAGAAAAAAAAACTAAAAACTAATAAAAAAACTAAAAAATCTAAAAATCTAAATAAGCTAAAAAAGAAAAAAAAAGGAAAAAAATAAAGGAGAAAAACAAAACTAAAAAACGAATGTATATACAGACCGGGACACCGGGATACAAATGACGACCGGGACCCGGGACACAGGGAATATAAATGACGACCGGGACACAGGGACACAACTACAACGGGGACACCGGGGGAAACAGGGGGATGTAAATGACGACCGGGACACCGGGACAGGGAATGGTCGATTAGCAATCACCATCAACAAAGCTCAAGGGCAATCATTAGAATCATGAGGTATAGATCTGAATACAGATTGTTTTCCCATGGACCATTATATGTTGCATGTTCAAGAGTCGGTAAACCTGACAATCTATTTATATGCAAAGACAATGGGACAGCAAAGAATGTTGTATATTCGCAAGTTTTACGTAGTTAAAACCATATATATATATCTATCTATATTCACAGGTGGGACATAGGGACACAACTACAATGGCGCGTAACTATTATGGCGCGTAACGACTTACGCGCGCGGGGGGGCTTGGGGGGGGCGCGAAGCGCCCCCACCAACTAGGTGTTGGGGTGGCGCGAAGCGCCACCCCAACAGCTAGTATATATATATATATATATATATATAAGTTGTCTGTGTGTGTGTGGGTCTGTCTGTCGGGTGACGTCACGTTTGTGTGTCGACTGACGTCATGTTTTCAACTGACGAAATTACAGACCGGAACGTCGGGACACAAATGACGACCGGGACACCGGCACATAGGGAATATAAATGACGACACTCAAAGAGAAAGCGACCGGGACAAAAGGAATGTTCGATTAGCAATCATCATCAACAAAGCACGGGGATACAAATGACGACCGGGACACAGGGAGTATAAATGACGACCAGGACATAAGTAAAAAAAAACTAAAAAAAAAAAACTAAAAAAAGATAAAAACTACAAAAAAACTAAAAAGAAAAAAAACTAAAAACTAATAAAAAAAACTAAAAAAGCTAAAAAACTAAAAAAAAACTAAAAAAGAAAAAAAATAAAAAAGGAAAAAAATGAAAAATAAAGGAGAAAGACAAAACTAAAAAAACGAATGTATATACAGACCGGGACACCGGGATACAAATGACGACCGGGACACAGGGAATATAAATTACGACCGGGACATAGGGACACAACTACAACGGGGACGCCGGGGGGCACAGGGGGATATAAATGACGACCGGGACACCGGGACACAAGGAATATAAATGACGCCCGGGACACTCAAAGAGAAATCACAGACTGGGACACCGGGACACAAATGACGACCGGGACACAGGGAATATAAATGACGACCGGGACACAGGGACACAACTACAAAGGGGACGCCGGGGGGCCGAGGGATATAAATGACGACCTGGACACCGGGACACAAGGAATATAAATGACGCCCGGGACACTCAAAGAGAAATCACAGACTGGGACACTGGGACACAAATGACGACCGGACACAGGGAATATAAATGACGACCGGGACACAGGGACACAACTACAAAGGGGACGCCGGGGGCACAGGGGGATATATAAATGACGACGGCGACATAGGGAATGGTCGATTATCAATCACCATCAACAAAGCTCAAGGGCAATAATTAGAATCATGAGGTATAGATCTGAATACGGATTGTTTTCCCATGGACCATTATATGTTGCATGTTCAAGAGTCGGTAAACCTGACAATCTATTTATATCCACAGACAATGGGACAGCAAAGAATGTTGTATATTCGCAAGTTTTACGTAGTTAAAAACATATATATATCTATATATATAAAAGAGAAAAAGAAAACTAAAAAAATATGAATAAATATATATAAAAATAAGTTGTTTGTGGGTTATGTCTGTCTGTCTGTCTGTCGAGTGACGTCGTGTTTGTCCGCATATGACGTCTGAATTATTTCACACTAATACAAAAGAAGAAAAAAAACTAAAAAAGGTAAAAAACTAAAAACTAAAAAAAACTGAAAAAACTAAAAAAAGGCAAAAACTAAAAAAAAACTAAAAACTAATAAAAAAACTAAAAAAGCTAAAAAACTAAAAAAACTAAAAAAAAGGTAAAAAACAAAAAAAAACTAAAAACTAAAAAAGAAAAAACTAAAAAAAGGAAAAAACTGAAAAATAAGAGAAAAAGAAAACTAAAAAAATATTAATAAATATAAAAAATATAAATATAAATATAATATAAATTAGCAATCAACAAAGCACCGAGACACAAATGACGACCGGGACACAGGGAGTATAAATGACGACCAGGACATAAGTAAAAAAAAAACTAAAAAAACTAAAAAAATGGTAAAAACTACAAAAAAACTAAAAACTAATAAAAAAACTAAAAAATCTAAAATCTAAATAAACTAAAAAAGAAAAAAAAGAAAAAAGGAAAAAAATAAAGGAGAAAAACAAAACTAAAAAACGAATGTACATACAGACCGGGACACCGGGATACAAATGACGACCGGGGCACAGGGAATATAAATGACGACCGGGACACAGGGACACAACTACAATGGGGACGCCGGGGGGCACAGGGGGATATAAATGACGACCGGGACACCGGGACACAAGGAATATAAATGACGCCCGGGACACTCAAAGAGAAATCACAGACTGGAACACCGGGACACAAATGACGACCGGGACACAGGGAATATAAATGACGACCGGGACACAGGGACATAACTACAAAGGGGACGCCGGGGTGCACAGGGGGATATATAAATGGCGACTCAGGGAATGGTCGATTAGCAATCACCATCAACAAAGCTCAAGGGCAATCATTAGAATCATGAAGTATAGATCTGAATACGGATTGTTTTCCCATGGACCATTATATGTTGCATGTTCAAGAGTCGGTAAACCTGACAATCTATTTATATGCACAGACAATGGGACAGCAAAGAATGTTGTATATTCGCAAGTTTTACGTAGTTAAAAACATATATATATATATATATATATATATATATATATATATATATATATATATATATATATATATATATATATATATATATATATATATATATATATATATATATATATATATATATATATATATATATATATATCTATATTCACAGGTGGGACATAGGGACACAACTACAATGGCGCGTAACTAATATGGCGCGTAACGACTTACGCGCGCGGGGGGGCTTGGGGGGGGCGCGAAGCGCCCCCACCAACTAGGTGTTGGGGTGGCGCGAAGCGCCACCCCAACAGCTAGTATATATATATATATATATATATATATATATATATATATATATATATATATATATATATATATATATATATATATATATATATATATATATATATATATATATATATATATATATATATATATATATATATATATATATATATATATATATATATATATATATATATATATATATATATATATATATATATATATATATATATATATATATATATATATATATATATATATATATATATATATATATATATATATATATATATATATACATATATATATATATATATATATATATATATATATATATATATATATATATATATATATATATATATATATATATATATATATATATATATATATATATATATATATATATATATATACTAGCTGTTGGGGTGGCGCTTCGCGCCCCCCCAAGCCCCCCTCGCGCGCGTAAGTCGTTACGTGCCATATCAGTTACGCGCCATTGTAGTTGTGTCCCTGTGTCCCACCTGTGAATATAGATAGATTTATATATGTGTTTCAAACTACGTAAAAATTGCGAATATACAACATTTTTGGCTTTCCCATTACTGGGAGCTTTCCGTGTCCAATTGCCAGCAATTGATCTGAAAATGTTTGACCAGAGTCATCATTTGCAGTTGGACACGCATATTTGTAGTTAATTTTTATATTTTTACGTGTGCCCATAAATTAGAATTTGTCAGGCAAGCATTCATTTCGTCTGCAGGAGTTAAACTACGTAAAAATTGCGAATATACAACATTCTTGGCTTTCCCATTGTCTGTGCATATACAAAGCCGTATGTACTAATAATGACGTCATACGCAAACGCTCTTTTTACAAACAAACAAACATGCATACACACAACTCGTGTTTATATAGATAGATAGATAGATAGATACAATACAAATTAACTGCGTAAAACTTGCGAATATACAACATTCTTCGCTGTCCAATTGTCGCTGCATATAAATAGATTGTCAGGTTTACCGACCCTCGAACATGCAACGTACAATTGTCCATGGGAAAAACAATCAGTATTAAGATCTATACCACATTTTTCTAATGATTGACCTTGAGCTTTGTTAATGGTGATTGCAAATGCTAATCGAATTGGGAATTACAATCTTTTAAATTGAAAAGGCAGATCCGTTGGAATCATGGGAATGCGAGGAATAAGAACAGCCTCACCCTCAAAAGGCCCTGATTGTGGCCTCTATTAGGTTTTCCATTGTTTTTTTTTTACGGCAAGTCGCGTGCCATTGCAAAGCTTTGGTGGGTTGATATTTCTTAAAAGTATTATTGGTACGCCTATTTTTAGTTGTAGCACCTGTGGTGGAAACCCTGAAAGATCTATGGAATTTAAAAATTCGGATGGATAATTAACCGCTTCATTTGGTTCCAAAACTGTGTCGACTGACTTGCAAAGGACTGCCTGGTCTCGAATCTTGGTCAAAACAATATTGTTGATTTCGTGGACGTCTATATTTTTGGGTGCGAGAATCGCTCTTTCACTTAGCCATTTATTATTTTTAAAATTTTTTAGAATATTCGGAAATACTTTTTCAATCAATTCATTTTTGGACGTCACTAAATTACAGAAATCAGCAGGTAGTTGTATACGTCCTGAAATTGAGTCTATCGTATCATAAATGTCTTTTTGTTCCGACGTTAACTTGGAAATGTTATTTTGTATATACGACAATAGATCACTCATACTGTAACCTTGTTCACGATCCAATTCTACACATGTCGAAACAGCAGCGATACGGTTAGGTGAAGGCATTCCCAAATCCTGAAGAGGTTTGTTTGCCATACGTACGCACAAATCTTCTATAATAACTAAAGTGTAGTTATAAATTTTTGATGTAAAATCAAAAGTCATATCTGACGTCTCTAACTGTTTTCGATGGAGTATATCTTCGGACATTTTTGACTCATATTTTTCCCATAACTCTGTAGGAGCTGATGGAGAGCAAGTGCACGAATTTGACTTGGGGTTGACTTTACCCACGCGTCATTGATGCAGTTATCCCAGTGTTTTTCATTCTCCAATAAATTCAGAGCTTGGCATGCACTACGGTAAGTGTTATGTATAGTACCGTTTACAGTTCTCAAATACTCAAAGAATGTCGGACCGGGTACATTCACCAAAAGCAGGCGTAGAAAGAAGCATTCATGTTGATTGGGGTGAACGGTGTAGAGTCTTCCTATCGTGGTATCTTTGAAGATGGTAGGTTGCCGTAAACCCACTGGTTATCCACTTCGATGGTGGTACCGTTGCCATTGTAGGTTCTTCAGTCATTTTACAATTACAAAATTTCTCTTTCAACGGTCTTCTTACAATTAAAAATTTGTCTTTGAACGATATTCTTAAATACCTGTGTCCCGGTCATTTGTGTCCCGGTATCCCAGTCTGTAATTTCTCTTTGAGAGTCCCGGTCGTTATTTATATTCCCTGTGTCCCGGTCGTCATTTGTGTCCCGGTCTGTAATTTCTCTTTGAGTGTTTTTTCTTTTTAGTATTTTTTAGTTTTTTACATTTTTTCTTTTTTCAGTTTTCTTTTTCTTCTTTATTTTTCAGCTTCACTATGAAATACATATCGCCGAACCTTTGTTTTTTTTAACTAAAATCTGGTAGGCATTGATGACCTTATCCAAGTCAAAATCCCAAACCCAATCATCATCGCTATCATTTTCAGTTTTGATATGTTTTGACTCTCGCTGTCCAAGTGGATCTTCATCTAACTGCGCGGTTTTGCGTTCTTTAGCCTCAAGCCTGTTTCCTTGCTGTTCTTTTGATTCCTCGGGACGCTTTCTTTTCTGACTTTCTCTATCAGCAGCAAGTTTTTTGGCATAGACTCTTTGAGCATCTTCATCGGCTTTTGCCATTGTAAGTTCATCAGTCATTTTAAACTTAAACATTAATAGATTTCTACGTGAACATATATGTCTTAAATATCTTTAATGACGTCACCGTCATAGCAAAAATGACGACAGCTAACTTCATGACGTCAGTCGACACAGAAACATGACGTCACCTGATCCACAGACAGACAACTTATTTTCATATATATACTAGCTGTTGGGGTGGCGCTTCGCGCCACCCCAACACCTAGTTGGTGGGGGCGCTTTGCGCCCCCCCCCCAAGCCCCCCGCGCGCGTAAGTCGTTACGCGCCATATTAGTTACGCGCCATTGTAGTTGTGTCCCTATGTCCCACCTGTGAATATAGATAGATATATTATATATATGTTTTTTAACTACGTAAAACTTGCGAATATACAACATTCTTTGCTGTCCCATTGTCTGTGCATATAAATAGATTGTCAGGTTTACCGACTCTTGAACATGCAACATATAATGGTCCATGGGAAAACAATCCGTATTCAGATCTATACCTCATGATTCTAATGATTGCCCTTGAGCTTTGTTGATGGTGATTGCTAATCGACCATTCCCTGTCCCGGTCGTCATTTATACTTATGTCCTGGTCGTCATTTATACTCCCTGTGTCCCGGTGCTTTGTTGATTGCTAATCGAACATTCCTTTTGTCCCGGTCGCTTTCTCTTTGAGTGTCGTCATTTATTTTTTTCTTTTTTAGTTCTTACCTTTTTTAGTTTTTTTTAGTTTTTTAGATGAAAATTTTTTTTTAGTTTTTTTCCTTTTCTTCTTTTTAGTTTTTTATTGGTGTTTACCTTTTTTTTAGCTTTTTTAGTTTTTTTTCGTTTTTTCTTTTTACTTTTTTTTTAGTTTTTATCTTTTTTTATTTTTATTCTTAATTTTATTAGTTTTCTTTTTCTCTTCTATTTTTCAGTTTTTTCCTTTTTTTTAGTTTTTTTTTTTAGTTTTTAGTTTTTTTATTACCTTTTTTTGTTTTTTAGTTTTTTTAGTTTTTTAGCCTTTTTATTTTTTTTATTAGTTTTCAGTTTTTTTTGTAGTTTTTGCCTTTTTTTAGTTTTTTCAGTTTTTTTTTTAGTTTTTAGTTTTTTACCTTTTTTAACCTAACCAGGATTTGAACCTGGGACCTTCATTCTCCGTTGTGACACCCTCTCTCACCGAGTGACTACTCCAGCATGTTCATTTTGGTGTTTTAAATGGTATATTATTAACCAAATTAATGTGTTTTACAATATACTAAGCATCGTCATAACAAAAATGACGACAACTAATTTCATGACGTCAGCCGACACAGAAACATGACGTCACCTGAGCCACAGATCCACAGACAGACAACTTATTTTTATATGTATAATATATATATTTCTTCTTTTTAGTTTTTTATTGGTTTTTACCTTTTTTTTTAGCTTTTTTAGTTTTTTTCGTTTTTTCTTTTTACTTTTTTTTAGTTTTTATCTTTTTTATTTTTATTCTTAATTTTATTAGTTTTCTTTTTCTCTTCTATTTTTCAGTTTTTTCCTTTTTTTAGTTTTTTTTAGTTTTTAGTTTTTTTATTACCCTTTTTTAGTTTTTTTAGTTTTTTAGCCTTTTTATTTTTTTTATTAGTTTTTAGTTTTTTTTGTAGTTTTTGCCTTTTTTTAGTTTTTTCAGTTTTTTTTTAGTTTTTAGTTTTTTACCTTTTTTAGCCTAACCAGGATTTGAACCTGGGACCTTCATTCTCCGTTCTGACACCCTCTCTCACCGAGTGACTACTCCAGCATGTTCATTTTGGTGTTTTAAATGGTATATTATTAACCAAATTAATGTGTTTTACAATATACTAAGCATCGTCATAACAAAAATGACGACAACTAATTTCATGACGTCAGCCGACACAGAAACATGACGTCACCTGATCCACAGATCCACAGACAGACAGACAACTTATTTATATATATATATATATATATATATATATATATATATATATATATATATATATATATATATATATATATATATATATATATATATATATATATATAAATATATATAAATAATAATATAAAAAAATATATATATATATATAAAATAAAAAGGGCACTGGTCCTTTCAATTTCCAATCAAATGAGCTGTTTTTGAAGTTTCTACGACAACAAATGGCCATCTCAAAATTTCTATCAGATGCATTTCGGGAAAAAACGAGGTGTGGGAGGGTGAGTTTCCACCCTCCCATCACTCTGAATCTTAAAAAGGGCACTATAGCTTCTAATTACGGATCCTCTGAGCCTCCTCCAAAGCTTATACAACCACCCTTTTTATATATACGACCAGAACATTACGTATCTCTTCATAAAAAAATAAGTTGTATGTTTGTGTGTTTGTCCACATATGACGTCATTATAAGTATATAAGGCTTCGTATATGAAGTCATTATAAGTATATAAGGGGGCGATTCGAAGAGAAATTTCAGTGTAAATCCTACAATGGCAGAAGAAACAGCCGAGGAAGCGGCTCAAACAGTTAATACCAAAAGGCATGCGGCTAAAAGAGAAAGTAAGAAAGAAAGCATGTCGAGGAATCACAACAACAACGTGAAAACAGGCTTGAGGCTCAAAGAGAAATTACCGAAAAAATCATGCCGAGGAATCACAAGAACAACGTTAAAACAGGCTTGCGACTCAAAGAGATAATGCCAAAAGAAAGCGTGCCGAGGAATCACAAGAGCAATGTCAAAATTATCGCCTGGCATTCAGGTACAGCCCAGTCGATGATTATAGCTTGAGTAGATGTGTTCAAATCGGGGCTATGTCTAAAATTTGTCCCTATTGCAAGGCCTTGAAATTTAATGGAGAAACAATGGGAATGTGTTGCGCCTCAGGAAAAGTTAAACTTCCTCAACTGGCTGCACCAACAGAGCCGTTGAAGACTTTATGACTTTACAGACTGGGACACCGGGACACAGGGTAAATAAATGGCTACCGGGACACTCAAAGAGAAGTTACAGACCGAGACGCCGGGACGAAAATGACCACTGGGACACCGGGACACAGGGAACATAAATGACGACCGGGACACAGGGATACAACTACAACGGGGACGCCGGAAGGGCACAGGGGGGATATATAAATGATGACTGGGATACAGGGAATATTCGATTAGCAATCACCATCAACAAAGCTCAAGGGCAATCATTAGAAAAATGTGGCATAGATCTGAATACGGATTGTTTTCCCATGGACAGTTATATGTTGCATGTTCAAGAGTCGGTAAACCTGACAATCTATTTATATGCACAGACAATGGGACAGCTAAGAATATTGTATATTCGCAAGTTTTACGTAGTTAAAAACATATATATATATATATATATATATATATATATATATATATATATATATATATATATATATATATATATATATATATATATATATATATATATATATATACATACATATATATATATATATATATATATATATATATATATATATATATATATATATATATATATATATATATATATATATATATATATTCATAGGTGGGACACAGTGACACAGCTATAATGGCGCGTAACTAATATGGCGCGTAACGACTTGCGCGGGGGGGGGGCTTGGGGGCACGAAGCGCCCCAACCAACTAGGTGTTGGTTTGGTGCGTAGCGCCACACCAACACCTAGCAGTACTATATATATTACGAGCAGTGCTCCCTTAGGGTGTAGTTAGTTTACAGTGTGTGAGTTGTTTTTTTGTTAATAAACGGATTGAATTGAATATACATCGCCCCCAGAGCATAACTTACAATTCTTGCCCTGAAAGCTGTGTGGGTGTTCTCGTCCTCGAAGACATAATTTTTGGCCTTTTCATTTACGTTGAACGAAGTGGCTATATCAAAATTTTAATTGGATGTGTTTGGGGAACACAGCACTCGTTCGTAGCTTAAAAATATCTCATTGTTTCTAATTTTTCCAAATTACCAAATAATGCCCCTCCCCCAAACACCCCCAAAGAGAAGAGATCCGGTCCGGTTATGTCAATCACGTATCTAGGACTTGTACTTGTTCTTCCCACCAAGTTTCATCCCGATGTCTCCACTCTAAGTGTTTTCCAAGATTTCCGGTTTCCCCCTCCAACTCCCCCAATATTACCGAACCCGGTCGGGGTTTAAAATAAGAGCTCTGTGACGCGATATCCTTCTAAATATCAAATTTCATTAAGGTCCGTTCGTAAATAAAAAATACCTCTTTTTTCTAATTTTTCCGAATTAACCGAATCTCCCCCCACCCCCAACTCCCCCAAAAACAGCGGATTTTGTACGGTTATGTCAATCATGTATCTAGGACTTGTGCTTATTCTTCCCACCAAATTTCATCCCGATCTTTCCACTCTAAGCGTCTGCAAGATTTACGGTCTCCCCCTCCAGCTTCCCCCAATGTCAACATATCCACTAAGGATTAAAAATAAGAGTTCTAAGACACGAGTTCCATCTAAATATTAAGTTTCATTAAGATCCCATCACCCGTTCGTAAGTTAAAAATGCCTAATTTTTTCTAATTTTTCCAAATTACGCCCCTTCTTCCAACTTCCCCATAGAGAGCGGATCCGGTTGGTTTTGTCACTCAGTTAGCTAGGACTTGTGCTCATTCTTCCCACCAAGTTTCAGCCCAATTTCTCCACTCTAAGCGTTTTCCAATATTTCTGGTTTCCCCCTCCAACTCCCCCAATATCATCGGATCCGGTCTGGATTTAAAATAAGAGCTCTGAGACACGAGGTCCTTCTAAATATAAAATTTCATTAAGATCCAATTCGTAAGTTAAAAATACCTCATTTTTTCTAATTTTTTCGAATTAACCCCCCCCCCCCTTCCAACTCTTCCATAGACAGCATATCTGGTCCGGCTGTGGCAATCACGTATCTAGGACTTGTGCTTATTCTTCCCACCAAGTTTCACCCTGATAACTCCACTCTAAGCGTTTTCCAAAATTTCATCTCTCCCAATGTCATCGGATCTTATCGGGATTTAAAATAAGAACTTTATATATATATATATATATATATATATATATATATATATATAATATATATATATATATATATATATATATAGTGTGGGGGTGAGTCCGGATAATATAGCTTCCCAAAATTACAATCTCGATGCAATATTGTCACTAATCTATGCTTTAACCTCAAAGTTTTAAACTACGTACTTGAGAAATTTCCAGACAGTTAGGTCAAGAGGTGACTAGAAGATCAGGGGGACGAGGAGTAACTAGTAGAAGTTCACCCCCTACAGCCATTGGGTGGGAAAGATTGTGCGGGTGCGCCATTGTTACACTTATTAAAACTGCTAATAAGTCAATTTCCCAGCTGCGCAATATAATTTACCCAATCAGTCAGTCACCAGAGGATGAGATGGCCAGTAAAGAGAGGAAAATGTGTTGGGTTTGTAAAGAGTAATTTGTTGAAGGTAGTTGGGAAATGCCAGCCTGTGATCATAATCATTATCGAGGGTTTGATATAAAAAAAACGGAATTTTCACCGGTGTTTTCTCACAGTCAGGTCAGTTTCCAGGATCAAATTTACATTAAAACACTAGCTGTTGGGGTGGTGCTTCGCGCCACCCCAACACCTAGTTGGTGGGGGCGCTTCGCCCCCCCCCCCAACCCCCCGCGCGCCTAAGTCGTTACGTGCCATATTAGTTACGCACCATTGTAGTTGTGTCCCTATGTCCCACCTGTCAATACATAGACATATGTGTATGTTTTTAACTACGTAAAACTTGCGAATATGCAACATTCTTCGCTGTCCCATCGTATGTGCATATAAATAGATTGTCAGGTTTACCGACTCTTGAACATGCAACATATAATTGTCCATGGGAAAACAATCCGTATTCAGATCTTTACCTCATGATTCTAATGATTGCCCTTGAGCTTTGTTGATGGTGATTGCTAATCGACCATTCCCTGTGTCACCGTCGTCATTTATATATTAACCTGTGCCCCCCGGCATCCCCGTTGTAGTTGTGTCCCTGTGTCTCGGTCGTCAATTATATTCCCTGTGTCCCGGTCGTCATTTGTGTCCCGGTGTCCCAGTCTGTAATTTCTCTTTGAGTGTCCCGGGCGTCATTTATATTCCTTGTGTCCCGGTGTCCCGGTCGCCATTTGTGTCCCGATGTCCCGGTCTGTATATACATTCGTTTTTGAATTGGTCTTTTTTTAAAGTTTTTAGTTTTTTACCTTTTTTTAGTTTTTTTAGTTATACCTCATGATTCTAATGATTGCCCTTGAGCTTTGTTGATGGTGATTACTAATCGAACACTCCCTGTGTCCCCATCGTCATTGATATATCCTCCTGTGCCCCCGGCGTCCCCGTTGTAGTTGCGTCCCTGTGTCCTGGTGGTCATTTATATTCCCTTTGTCCCGGTTGTCATTTGTATCCCGGTGTCCCGGTCTGTATATACATTCGTTTTTGAATTGGTATATGATCAAATAAATTTTTGTGTTTTTCCCCTTTTTTTCTTTTTAGTTTTTTTTTGGTTTTTACTTTTTTTTAGTTTTTTTAGTCTTTTTTCTTTTTTCTTTTTAGTTTTTTTTGTAGTTTTTACCTTTTTAGTTTTTTTTAGTTTTTTTTTAGTTTTGTTTTTCTCCTTTGTTTTTTTTTCTTTTTTTTCTTTTTTAGTTTTTTTTAGTTTTTTAGCTTTCTTAGTTTTTTTATTAGTTTTTAGTTTTTTTCTTTTTAGTTTGTTTGTAGTTTTTACCTTTTTTTAGTTTTTTTTAGTTTTTTTTTACTTATGTTCTGGTCGTCATTTATACTCCCTGTGTCCCGGTCGTCATTTGTGTCCCGGTGCTTTGTTGATGGTGATAGCTAATCGAACATTTCTTGTGTCCCGGTCGCTTTCTCTTTGAGTGTCCCGGTCGTCATTTATATTCCCTATGTCCCGGTGTCCCGGTCGTCATTTGTATCCCAATGTCCCGGTCTGTAATTTCGTCAGTCGAAAACATGACGTCAGTCGACACACAAACATGACGTTACTCGACACACACACACACACACACACACACACACACACACACACACACACACACACACACACACACACACGCACACACATACAACTAATTTTTATATATATAGATAACCTTCCCACGTGGATCTCACTACAAATAAGTGCCAATCTACAATCTATGTAAAATTTTGCTTTTCTGCACTTGAATTAATTCACTTATTGATTTGGGTGAAAAAACTATAGGAACCTAAGAAACAGATCTTGTTCAACCATGTATTACCATTATCAATTTTTTCCATTTTAATTGTAAGACTAGCTGCTTCTCAGATGATTTGGGTATGACATTACATTAAAAAGAACCGTCTACCCATGCACCATAACTTCATCTTTCTGTAAACATGCGAACAATATTAATATAAATTTCAAATCATAGTTGGAATTCTGTATGTAAACCAGTAGAAAGAACTGCTGCTTTTCTGAAAAACCTCTATCTATTTAATGGTATTGCTAACATCTGTCTTTGAATATGCAAATGATATCACAATGGCTTCATATTCTTCAGCACGATTAAACTTCAATGAATCGTACACGCCTCAGGGTTTGGCTTCTATGTCTGGGGTCATCTTGTCACTCTGCAAGAATACATTTTTAAATTCTTTAATTACAAGATGGCATTGTCACCCGAAACCATTTCCACAGACAGTTACCCATGATATGTGGCTCTTTAATTTTAATTCCCTGCGGAATCTAGATATACACATTAGACAATAAAAGCAGGTACCTCGTTGATTCCCCCTCCCCTCACCTTAAAAACGACTAATGTTTTAATGGGTAAAAAAAATGTTCGATTGAATGCATTTACTGGTATTTTCACAAAGAAACCATACCCAGTGCTTCACAGATTCAATGGATGGAGCTTTCAGTGCATATATTACCCTCTTTTTGTCTTTGAGTTCCTCCTCTTCAAATCACTTATCATACTGCAACACTGTAACACAAATGTTTAAATGATCGTTAGCCTTCTCATATATATCTATTCCTTTAATTTTTACGGAATATTGTCCCTTTAAACAGTTAAAATCTACTTTAGGAAATTCTGCCAACTCCAACCTTCATTAACTGCAAAATTGTCCAAAAAGGTTCTTACTGACATCCTTTTGGAGAGGTCTATGGGCTGCAATAGGGAAAGCCTACTTAAAGCACTCAAGCAGCTTGTCAAAGTGAATTTGTTGTACATAGTTATATTTTTCAACTCATTCCTCCCGCCTCACGACGTAGGCAATAATGCTCCTAAACCAATGATAATCCTTTTTAAATTTAGTTACATTTACCTCTAGTTAATAAAATTATTAAAACTTTCAATTAGTAAAACCACAAACCCACTCCCTTTTTCATTATTTTATCTACCTTAGTTATGATACTATTAACCAATTTCAAAACAGCAATCCCAAAATTAAGTAAATCTGGGTGAAGTGTCTGCATTTCGGTTTGCATACAATGTGGATACAACACACCCGACTTGAATCTGTAGTTCAAGAAGGGATCGAATCCTGGTTGCATATGAGTGCAATATGTCTGTAGGATTCGTCATAATACCACCAGCAGTAAGTTATTAAATTGATCCCCAAACTGAGCCCTAAAGACACAAGCATTTTGCAAGGCAAAATCACAAAAGATGAATTCAGACCATGGAGGGGATGAACCGCTACCAATTTGTCCTCATCCCCTGATCTTCTAGTAGCCTTTCATCCTCACTGGCTGGAAATTCCCCAAGTACGTAGTCTAAAAATTTTAGGTTAAGGCTGAAATTCACGACAAAAGCATCAAGATTGAAATTTTGGGGAGCTATACTATCCAGATTCCCCAAGACACTATATAAATTTACAACCTCCCTTTCACTTTCCTCCGTGGCCATATTGACACAGGAAATTATCGTAAAATGCTGGTGGTGTCAATAGAATAATTGTCTCCATGCCACCAATGTTGGTCGCTATATATGGCGGTGGTGATAATGTCAATAGGTGAGCCTGAAAATTTTCCTTTTAAAACAGTTACAATTTTAACCCGTAGAAACATATATATATATATATATATATATATATATATATATATATATATATATATATATATATATATATATATATATATATATATATATATATATATATATATATATATATAAATATATATATATATAGCATATATATACATATACATATATATATACATATATATATATATATATATATATATATATATATATATATATATATATAAGCTCCCGAATATCTCAGCTATTAAGCCAAAAAAAAACCTATTGCTTTATTTTGAGGATCAACCCTCGTGCCACTCCCACCATCATTGAACAGGAGCCCCCTCGAAATCTGTTTACTTTTTGAGTACTCAATCATGCGTAAAACGTTAAGTTCTTATGAAATAAAAAATAAATTTTTGGATTTCCAAATAACTTTGGGGCTTAAATTCCTAGTTTCAGCATGTATTATGTCCCCCTTGAATTCACCTCTAATAAATCATTCCGATTAGCTCCCCTCAACAGGCCTGCCTACCTTCACCTTTCTTTATCATTGTTAGAAACCTTCTCTTTCCATCTTAAATTGTCAGCTACCTATGTAGCATTTAAGCTGAGAAGTGCTTCATCAAACTTCCTAAAATATACATTAAATTTTTAGCTTTCCAAATAACTGACCATTAAAAATCATGGTATCAACAAATATTGTGTGCCCCTTGAATATGCCTGAGATAAACCACCCTATTGCACCCATTTTTCTGCTGGATGTTCACTGGTTGACAGTTGAAAAAGTTGGAAATAAACGGAAATTTCAAAATATCGTTTCCAATATCGATATTTACGTTTCGATTTTCAGTATTGATTTTTTGTCCAATGTATAGATAGGGGCCTGGCCCACGATTGGCAAGTTTTGTGTTTTTTAATTCTCCAGGAATTGATTCAAGTTATAAGAAGTTGATGAGTATGCCCAAGGAAAGGTAACTAATTAAATACCATCATTGGAAAAGATAATTAGAAATAATGCATCACTTTTACACCTGGATCCCTCTCTATCCAAGTAGTCAAAAGTGCCAAACCCAGGGCACACCAGTGCTGGTTTGGCCATGTCTGGCTTACGTTCGGCCACCTGACAAAACAAACAGAAAAGTAGCCAGGGAAACATTAAAACATCTTTTTCATCTACAAAACTATAAAAGAATATTGAAAATGGTCAGTATAAGAAACTACGAAATCAATTCCAGTAAGGTTTAAAAGAAACAAAAGAGTATTAATTGAAAGTTATAAATTGAGGGATCAACACCAAAAGTAAGCCACTCCGCTAATCCTGATTTTCCACCTATCAGTGGCTACAGTTTCGTTTTAACTCCTGTCTTTAAGACGTTATCCGTCTCAACAGTTCGGATAAAGTCTCTTACTCCAGTGTTCCTCAGAAAGTGGACCTTCAGTTCTTCAGTTGCTAATTTTTTGTAATGATAATATAGTGAATAAGATTCTCTTTCTTGCTCTTCAGCTCAACCAGAGTGTAACCACCAGGCTTGACTTTTTTATTGATATATTGTAAATTGCTGGTAGGGGGTTAGTCTTCAACGGCCATACTAGAGTCTAAAGAGTTGTTGTATACAGGCTCATCCACGCTCGAATCATCACTTCAACTGCAACTCTTGTTACGAGAAACAAATCTTTCGCTTTTTAGGCTTTTCATTTTTCAGACTTTCTTCTTTTACAGGACTATGGATCTCTTGGCATATACAGCTTTTATACCAGAAGTAATGTGTTCTTTCACAGGGGTGTCATTGAGTGTTTTTGACTTTTTCGTATTTTATTTCATGTAGATTTTTGTTTTGAGCCTTCTGGAAAGGGTTTTACACGGACAATCTCTTTTAATGAATCATATGCTGACGTGTGCTTCTCATTTAAAGACAGAACCCATGCTGCATCCGCTTCGGGGTCTATGTTAAGAAGGAGTCTAGATGTCACACGGGACTTGCAATGAACATAAAACCTTCTCTGGTAAGTACTTCAGTAGATGTAGTAGGTATTCTGTCTGAGATATATGATGAGAGGAGCTCAAAATGCTTGAAGACATCTCTGTTTGCAAAGACATCTTTGACTCTGAATCCACTGAATATATTTTCGGGAGTGAAAGCCTATGGATATAATTTTCCCAGCATCTCAGCAATGTTGTGCACTGATATAGCTTTAAATTTATAGTTAGTTATAAGACTTGGTGCATTGTGATTGTAGTAGCTCTTAAAATGTCCCATAACTGTCATGTCTAAAGGCTCTAGTTTGCAAGTAGTGATGGAGGGACAGTTAAATGTACAATGCCACTACTTTTTGTGGATCAAATCAATTCAATGGTATATCGGCTGATCTGGTTGTCTATTTTCAGAGGCACTTGTGACCGTTTGGAGGGTTTGACTTGATTGATAAAACGCTGCAAAGTAAATCAACAAAAGGGAAGTAGTTATCTAGCTAGGAGTATTTTCTTTGCCGATCCTGATGGTTTCTGAAAAAGTTCCCTTGAGTAAAAAGTTCCATTACCTGGTACTAATTTCTGGAGGGAATAGGTGAAGGAGGGACTGTGAATTCCCAATGCATTAACACCAGCACTAATTATGGTCAGTTGACCTCTTTCTGCTGACCTGACCTTCCCTTATTACTTCTAGCCTCGCTGTGCAATGATTTTACAAGGCTTTGTGGATGTTTTTCACACCCAATTTGTCAACATTCCATATGTCTTGTGGTCTGAAGATTTGTTTATCAATGCCTCTCTCCAGGTTGTCAAGGAAAACTCCCACAGTGTGACGATTGAACACAGTTGGTGCCTACTGGCGTTCTTACTGATAAAGTTTTAAGATGATCCACAAGACCACGGTATCAATCTTTACCTGCAATTCCTCCACTGTCTCCAATACCTTTGCATTTCAAGTTATCCGGTTCTTTTATGCTCCATAGCATAAGTGTATGCAAGTTTATGTGCTTTAGGGGAGTACAGTCAAAATGCAGATCAGCTCTCGTTTTCAAGTAAGTTTGTACTCCTTTTTCTTGATCCTCTTTAAATGTTTACTTAGGTCCTGACTTTACAGAGGAAGATTCACCTTCTCTGGTGCTCCTCTGAGGACGTCCATGGCACTTGCAAAGAATCTGACTGACTTTTTGTTGACTGAGACAGAAAAAACTGTTGTTTTCCTTTCTTCTAGATCCCATTTTCTTTTCTCTTAAGAATTTAGTTCTTAACGGTAGTTTGGCCGAAAGTAGAACCTCCCATCCTGCGGAACGCAAAAATGCTAAAAGCAAACCAGTGAAAATGGCACGTCTCAGAAGCTGCCAAAAGACATGCAAATAATACGAACATACGACGTGAGCTGATGGATTTTCTAGTATTCGTAATTAGGTGTAGGCCTTCAGACAAAATTGAATATAATTCCATATTTAATTATCATAAAACTTGATCCAATCTTATATTTTTGGTAGAAGTATTAATGAAGGACAAACATCAAAAAAATATATACCGACATCTGTGAGAGCTTTTATAATCCACCAAAAGTCCCCATAGGTTTTTATGTTGAGATTATTTGCTTTGACTAAACGGGGCCGTGCCAATCATGGACTGCCTATACCAATTTTGGTATTTAATATTGTCCAGCTTCAAACTTTTGGATTCAATTCTTAGATCAAGAAGCTGTTATCTAACCGTAATGGTATTTGTGTTGAATCACTTTAAAAGTGCTTACGTTTTCTAAGAATTGCAACTAGGGTAGTTGGTTTATTATATTAAAGTATTACCGAAAAACTAGAACATGGAAAATGTTAAAGGCTGAGCTTGAGCAAAATATAAAATGACAAGTTTCTAAGGACCTACACTCAAAGGACCACGGAAAGCATTTATAAGCCCCCTTCTATCACATAATCGACTACCCCCACCCCTTGGACAAAATGCTGCGTACGCCCATGGTACCAAGCGGTCAAAAAGACGTTGGGAACAATGGCTTGAGAGAAAAAAGATTCCACTAAATTGCTGTTAGGCATATTCAGTACATACAGTTGATTAAACATTTGTCTTTCAGAGTAAAGAACTTGCTGCAAAATATTCGGCTTATGTTGCAGTGAGCAGATGGTGATCGCCAGAAAAATTGAAAATTCAAAAGCTGGTCTGTGACAAACTTACGGGAAAAA
The DNA here is from genome assembly GCF_032884065.1 of Artemia franciscana. Taxonomy (NCBI): domain Eukaryota; kingdom Metazoa; phylum Arthropoda; class Branchiopoda; order Anostraca; family Artemiidae; genus Artemia; species Artemia franciscana. The sequence goes on from NC_088866.1 coordinate 8,839,277, forward strand.
TGTTTAACAGTGAAGATGCAAACAAAGAAATAGAAATAATGCCGAAATCTAAATGGAAAAAAGTAAATTAACCAACGCCTCAGTTCCTAGATTCCTCACATTTTGGCTTGCCATTTTAGAATAAAATGGTTACATTAGCTTCGTACATTCTAAAGACATTCCCAAAGGGTCAGACAACTCAGTATGACTTTGAAAATCAAAAAGGAAAAATAAAAAGTCGAAAATATTTAATGGAATTTCTTTTCTTTCAATGGTTCCGGTAGTTAAGTGAGTCGTCAACGTATCAGACATGGCTATTAGTAGTGCTTTTTAATGCCTTTTTATTTTTGTTCGGATAGCTTACTGGTCTGAATTGACCTGACTGTCCAGACATGATGAAGAAATTTGACTTGATTTACTACTTATTATACTTTTTGTTTAGACCACATATGCAATATATTCTACTTCTGTGATGTTCAGTACTTTTTTTATTTATTTATCTCAATAATCCTTTTGTCATATAAAGCAGTGTTTTGTATTCTCAAGCCTGTCTTACTTTATTGGTTATTTTTAGGACTTCTAAGATTGAATAAACTAAAATACTAATTGATTTAAATGATAACACCGTCCGTCCAGAGTCGAAAGCGGGCCAGAACGCACAAGTCACACAGTCTTAGGTACCCAAAGTTTCGGGTGTTTGAACCTGGAGTATTTTATAACTGACATTTTTGCAAAGTTATGAAAAAATTCAAAAATGGAAGATGATTTGTAAGTGCAAAATCTATGTTTTTTAACTGTCTAGTTAGAAATTTCGACATTTTTTTTATGCTTACAACGAATATTTGGTTCAATATCTATAATATAATGAAATGTGAGCCTAAATTCGGGGCTCTTGAGAGGAAACATGTCAAGAAAACAGTTCATAAGCTAGGCTATATGGAGAAAAGTTGTGGTTAGGTAATTTATTCTGATCGTGATTCCACTATAATTTACCCCCTGCCCTAAATTTTGAAAATACGGCCCAAAATATATATTTTTCCTGTATTTTGCCTTGAATTACTCTAGTTTTCACCTATTTAGGCCTACATATAAATTGAATAAACACTGACAAAATCAAGAAACACATGGGCAATATATAAATTTGAGCTATATATTTACACTTTAATGGTGATGGGGGGGATAAATGTAGAAATCTTTCCTATACTGACCTATGAGTTAGTTGAACATACCATTGATGCATGTATTATGTTCTTTCTGAGATTAATCATTGTTATACTTGGAAATTCAATATTAAGCCCTTTATAGACTCTTGAAGATGATACATTTTTATAGGCTATTTTTGGCTATAAAAAGGGTTAAATGCTGGTTTCAAACTTACTAGGCTACTTGATTAAGCTACAAATCCATTTTTTTAAAGTTATATAATTCATGGATATGGCTTTTTTATGGTTTAGTTTAAAAAAAAATCAAGATCAATTTTGCCATGTCATGCCCTCTTTGATTTCTTTAGGCTGCTTGTTCTGTTTCAAACTGTATCTATTACAAAAACAACTCTAAAAATAAAAGCAGAGACTAAATGTGAAGAATATTTGGTAAAATTCTAGTTAATTGACTTCTTGCTATCTCAGAAAGGGTTGAGGTTAGGAAAATGAAACTTTCAGGGATGAATATACAGACTGAAGTATGTCCCAGGAAGGCATTTTGAAGCAACTACCTCCACTCCTTCTCCCTCTAAAGGGCCCTGACCTTTGATGACCTTTAAAAATATGTGTGTTATAAAAGTGAAACCTTACAAAATAGATCTTCTGCTTAATTGAAGTACAACAAAATTGTTTTCAGCTTCATAACTTTGCTCAATTCCATTTTATAAGGTTTTAAAGATATATAAATACATTTCCTAAATTAAAAAAAAAAAGCATTAATATTGCTCAAAATTCTACTCAAATAACAGGAATAGCATTTTCAGAACTAAAGGCAGAGAAAAAGCAACTAGTAACTGAAAATTAAGGTAAAATGTTGTTTTGTCAAAATTTCAATAGGTAATAGACCTGTCATGTAGGCAAATTTCAGGGCTATCTAGAGGGAGAAGGAGTGGAGGTGGGTACTTTAAAATACCTTCCTGGGACATACGTTAGCCTGTGGACCCATCCATGAACACTTCATTTTCCTAACTTAAACCCTTTCTGAGATAGCAAGAAGTCCATGAACTAGAATTTTACCAAAATATTTTTGTTAATTGGATTGTGAATAAACATGTCCAGGGATTAGGCTATTTAACATAAAAAAAATAGATTTTTAATCTAATAGTATGTTTTTAAAACAAATGTTTAACTCTTTTTCATGCCCAAAAATTAGAAAAATATGTATTATCATTAAGGGTCCATAGAGGGCTTAAAAATGAATTTCTGATTAAAGTGATGATTATAATCAGAAAGTACATAAAAAGGCATTGAGTTTGTGTTCACCTAATTTTTCAGTATATAGAAAGATCTCCACCTTTATTGGGGCTGGGTATAAAGTATGACAGAATTGCAGTCAAAACGTATTAACTTGAATTATTTTGCATATTGAGAAGTAGGCTTGAGAACTGTTTTTTTTTTTTTAACATTTTTCCTTCTCATCAGCCCTAATTCCTGGGTTCTAGCCCTATTCATCTTTAGCACTATCAACATACACTAGGCTACTACTGGCATAAAATAACAGTAAGCTACTATGTATTCTAATCAAGGAGAAATTCTATATTTTCCTAGGCCTATTATATACAGAGAAGATACTATGATTACTTCTCCACAATTTAAGGCTACCAAATTTTTTAACAACAGTTTTTTTCAACTATGCAATGCTTAGCCACAATCATAAGGGCTATGGGCTCACACTATATCCTACATAAAATAATCCATATTATTTACACTGCTGCATGATTTTTCCTCTAAGCCTAAGCAACTGTATTAAAGGTCCAATTTCTTTAGTTGCATGAACAACCATCCAGTCCATGGTCTGGTGGATAAGACCTCAGTAAGAACATTTTTTTTAGGTGTCCATGGGATGCTAAAAATTTTGAAGGAGCCTGATTTCTAAGAAGGTATTGTTAGGGTGGTATGGTAAATAGGGTCTCTTCCATGAAAGAAGGAGCTTGGTTATTTCTGGCAATGGAGCAATTGGTAACATGTTTTTAAAGCTCTAGTTCTGCAGATAAAGCATCAAAAATGTGTATTTTATTTCTCTATAAATTGTTCAAGATCCTTTTGCTAACTAGAATGACTAAGAGAATCCTGCTAGTAAGAGAAAATTTGCTAGTGAGTATCATGTTGTTTTTTTTTTACATATTTTCCTGTAGATTATAGACCACAATCAGCAACCTGTTAGTAGCTATACAGCTGAAATTAACGAATCTATATATGTATTCCTATAGTTAAAGATCCCCAAGTGTAGATCATCTCTACTTTTTATTGCCTTGGTGATGATATCCTTGCATGTTTAGACAGCTTTTTCTTCCAGTCTCTTAGACCAGCAGCACCTACAACTAGATGTTTGTATGGACTATGCCCCTGTCTTTTGTAAAATATTCAAGTTCAGAGAATGAATAGCAAGTTCCATTATCACAAATACTGGTGTAAAGAATTCTATATCTTATTAAGTGTGATTTTAACTTGCTAATGACTTCCTTGGATGTCATATTTCTTGGCTTGTCAACTTCAAAAAAGTGGCTATTGTAGTTGACTTTTGTGAAGTATCTATCTTCGTACCAGTTAAAGATTTCTAAAACTGTTTGTTGCCATAGTAAGACAGGAATTTTAGAGTTGTACCTCTGGCATTGTGGACAGTTGATGATGAGATTTTCAATGTTGTTATTCATTCTAGGCCTATAGACAATGACTCTGGCACATTGTTCGGTTTTTTCCATATCCAGGTGCAAGACATAGAGCTGCTTTAGGATTCTGCCTGTATCTCCAAAAGGATAACAATCCCCTCATCCTTCAATATGATTCCATTGACAAAGGACAAACTATTGGTAAACATTTCAGTAAGTGACCATCAAGGGATAAACAGAAAGTAGAAGATTTAAGGGAAATGGGAATTTCCTGGAAGGGTATAAAGAGTTTTGAATAGATTGGGATGGAGGAGGAATATGCATAGCTGTGTTGGCCTCAGTCAGCTTGGCACTGTGGTGAGTTGTTAGTAGTAGTAGTGTCAGCTAAAACTTAGCAAGGACAGAGCATAGATGGAAAAGAAAAAAACAAACATGACAAATCCAAACAAAGCATAAAAATCAAGTGAAGAAAAAGCAAATTCACACATACATCATCAACTAATTCATACAAAAAAAAGAGACTGCAATAAAAAAAAGCAATAAATACATGTCACTTAAACTTTTTTTTAATTAAATAGTTGCATAAATAATAAAAAAACAAAACAAAATCCCTGCTTTAGTATGCACACCTGCTCACCTGTAAAAAAAAAGTCCAACCTCATGATTATGCTTAGTAATTCTTCTAGAAACTAAGATTTCAGGGTCTGCTACTTTGAATTTAGTAACAACTTGTGATTTGCTGTACCATAGAGGCAGGCAGAGTAGTTATTTAGCAGAGTAGTTATATAGTATTTATTTAGGAAAAGTCCTTAGATTGCTCCTAGCTGTAATTTAAGGTAATTAGAAAAACAGGGATATGTTTTTATGCTGATCAGTTTCCAAAGGTAGTAGTGTAAAGTGTATAAGGAAGTGCTGTGGCATTATAAAGGCTAGCTAGAGGTATCTGGTTTAACTGAAGTTTGCATGAAACACTAGAATCATAAGCTGCTGAAATTTGACAGTTGCATGTCTGTGATTAGTCTCTACTATTAACTATTACTGTAGTTTGAGTTGTTGGTATTGTATATGGTTAAAGTATTCAACCTATTCACATTGCTTTTTAAGAAAATATTGACAAATTCAATGGTGAAACAACTCACTTTCTAGATGTTATAATGCAGATTTTGCATTGATGTAACTTTTGAAGTGGTGATTTGCATTCCAACCACAGGGTATCTTACCCTAGTTGGACAGTTAATTACCACTTTAATAGCTATATCTATTATACCTCCTACAAATTAGATCTTTTCACCATTGGATTTTTGTATATTTTCTTAATAAGTAATTTTTTAGCTTGAGCTCTATCTGATAGAAAGTCCTGCATCCATTGCATAACAGAAAGATCAGTAGCTAAAGAAAGATCAAGTAGCTATAGCTCAGTGATATTATACTTATGGTAATCGTCATCAACAACTTTTGCGTCGTGTAAACAGGGAAATTTTTGTCAGGTATTCCTCTGACGTAGGCATATGTATGTAGAAGGTTAGTATCAATGGATCTTCCACATCTGAAGCGATGATGAGAAGGAGTGAGGATGTTCTTAGCTTGAAGATGCTGCATTAAAGTTTTCTTCAGAAACATTGACAGCAGCAGAAGTTATGTTGATGGGATGGTTATTTTTAGTGCAGTCTTTAGGTCTTGTTTTGTAGATTGGAGTGATGTATGATATTTTTGAATCAGAAGGTAGTTGCCCCTTTTGGAGAGACAACTGAAAGAGGTGACCTAAGGGAGAGCCGAGTGCATTTCGAAATTCCCTGAGAATCTTGTTTGGTTGTGGTTGTTGGATGTATCCTGTTTCTTTTTATGTATCCTGTCTCTAAACTAAACACTTCAATAACAAAGAGTAATGCCATTCAATTTTCCATTCAACACTTTCCAAACATAATAATCTTTACTGTGGCAACTGTGTCAGTTTGGTGTTGGAAAATATAATCTATGGTCTTGTTGAAACTTGAAAAGAGAGCTAGTTTATTCTAAGTTATGTGTGCCAGGTAATATTTCAAACAGAAGACATTCTGCCAATTCTTAGCCAATCACCTCACAGTCTGATTGAGCCCATGCCAGTTTGGCTTGATTTTCATTGAATTATAGTCTATTAATGCTTCATATCATTTGAATTCACTTTTTGCCTGCTTTCATCCTAAAATAGGGGGATTAACACTACCACCTTCCCATGCCTTCTCCCCCCACCCCACCCCCCAAAAACAAGAATCTTACTTTACTGTTTTTAAGCAGTTTGTCTCTAAGAACGTCTTATAGATATACATGTCAGTACACAAAAGGTGCTAATATTAAACCATTAATAATTGTGCAACAAATCTGGAATCCTCCCCAATTTAAAGTCCCCTTCCCCTGACTCATCTAGGACCATGCCTCTACAGAATGTTAGGGATTAAAAGTGTGATGTTAGGCTTATATTTTATTCATTCTCCTAGGAATAATGTTGAAAAACATTCTGAAGGGGAAAAAAGTTGACCTAGGCCCAAAATTGTCTATTGTGCATTTTGAAATGATGTTTGCCTCAAAATGTTTGTGGTGGGTAGGACCTTATATGAATTTTGTAGGGATTTTCTTATTTCTCCCAGTGACTAGATTTGTTTGAAACTGGCATGTGCTTTGAGCAGTGTTGGGGGTACAAAAAACAATAAATTTGTATTAAAATAATCAGATACCCGCATTTTATTAAATTTTTTTTGTCGCAGCCTAAATATGAGAAAAACGTATTGCTTTCTGTATTCTGAATAAAAAAAAAATCTCTGATGCAGAGCATGTAATAATACATCAATATTACATTTTAGTGATGTCAATCGACAGGAAATTGGTTTTGTGAGAGAAGTATATGGTGACTCAAATACAGGAGAACAATTTGAAATAGAATTGGAAAATGCACTTGAAGCCGGCTATGAAGTTATTGTTATCGAACCTCATAGGTTGGGTGATGAAACAGCACGTTGGATTCAAGTGGGGAACTGTTTACACAAGACAGCTGTTCTTGCAGGATTTGGTACCATTTTAATAGGTAATTTTTGTGTTATTCTAAAATTATGTTTCCCTCTTCTATTAGTGCTGTATCTCTAATCTAATGATGAAGGACTAAAGCAAAACAATTTGACTGAGAACTCAGATTTCTCTAAGGAAAAATAATTAATAGGGTGCAAATGCAATATAACACAAAAATGGGCAGTGGCCTTTTCCAAGGCTTATCTCCCAACTTTGCTCCTTTATAAATTGTTATTAATTAGTATGATTTCTTTTAAATTTCATTCATGTTCAGGGGGTTGCTCATTAACAGCATAGAAAGTTAGTATTTTGCAGTTTGAACCAGGTAAGGAGTGACTCCTGTAAAAATCAGAATTTCGATACCAATAGATACGTCAAAAGAATTCGCTTATTATGCTGTTTCCAAATGTATAAGATTTATTAAGTTTACTTATACTCATCAAAAGCTAAGAGCCGGAGAAAATATTTAAGAGCTTTTAGGGGTAACATGACCTCCCATAGCTCATGGGAAAGGGTTGTGAGTAATAAAATTTGCCCATTATTTGGGTATAGTATTTGTTATTGGGAAGTATACTGATATTTTTATGGCACTTGGTATTAACCAAGTGACATATAGCGATTGCAAATTTTGTTGGTCTGTCTGTCCCAGTTTTGCTACTTTAGGCACTTCCAGGTAAGCTAGGACAATGAAATTTTGCAGGTGTATCAGGGACCGGACCAGATTAAATTAGAAATAGTCGTTTTCGCGATTTGACCATCTGGGGGGTGGAGTGGGGGGTCAGTTAATTCGGAAAAAATAGAAAAAAATGAAGTATTTTCAACTTACGAACAGGCGATGGGATCTTAATTAAATTTGATGTTTGGAAGGATATCGTGTCCCAGAGCTCTTGTTTTAAATCCTGACCGGATGCGGTGACATTGGGAGGAGTTGGGGGGCGGGCTTATACGTGAGTCCTAGAAGTCCTAGATACGTGATTGAAATAATTGGAACGGATCCACTCTCTTTGGGGGAGCTGGGAGAGGAGGGTAAACTCTGAACAATTAAAAAAAATGAAGCATTTCTAGCTTACAAAGGAGTGACCCGATCTTAATGAAATTTGATGTTTAGAAGAATATCGTGTCTCAGAGCTCTTATTTTAAATCCCAACCGGATCTGGTGAAGGGGAAGTTGGGGGGCGGAACCTAAAATCTTGGAAAACGCTTAGAGTGGAGGGATCGGGATGAAACTTGGTGGGAAAAATGAGCACAAGTCCTAGGGACGGGATTGGCATAACCGGAACGGATCTGCTCTCTTTGGGGGAGTTTGACTTACGAAAGAGTGATCGTATCTTAATGAATTTTCATATTTAGAAGGACCTCGAAACTCAGATCTCTTATTTTAAATCCTGACCGGATCCAGTGTCATTAGGGGGGGGGGATCTTGGAAAACGCTCAAAGCGAAGAAATCAGAATGAAACTTGGTGGAAAGAATAATCACAAGTCCAAGATAGGTGACTGACATAACCGGATCGGATCCGCTCTCTTTGGTGGAGTTGGGGGGGGGGAGTAATTCGGAAAAATTAGAAAAAATGAGGTATTTGTAACTTACAAACGGGTGATCAGATCTTAATGAAATTTGATATCTGGAAGAATCTTGTGCTTTAGAACTCTCATTTTGAATCTCGACCAGATCCAGTGACATTGAAGGGAGTTGGAGGGGGAAACCGGAATTCTTGGAAAACGTGAAAATCGAGGTATCTTACGAATGGGTGATCGGATCTCAATGAAACTTGATATATAGAAGAATCTTATGTCTCAGATGCTCCATTTTTAATTCGAATCGGATCAGGGGACATAGGGGGTTGGAGGGGGAAACAGAAATCTTGGAAACTGGAAATCTTGGAAAATCCTTAGAGTGGAGAGATCGGGATGAAACTTGATGGGAAGAATAAGCACAAGTTATAGATACGAGATTGACATAATTGGTACGGATCCGTTCTCTTTGTGGGAGCTGGGGGTTCTTAATTTGGAAAAATCAGAAAAATTGAGGTATTTTTAACTTAAGAACCGGATGAAATTTCATATTTAGAAGGAACTTATTTCTCAGAGCTCTTATTTCAAATCCCGACCAGATCTTTTGACATTGGGGGGAGTTGGAGGGGGAAACCAAAAATCTTGGAAAACGCTTATAAATGTCATAGATAGGTGATTGACGTAACCGGACTTGATCTGATCTCTTTGGTCGGGTTAGGTGGTGGGGCTCAGTGCTTTGGCGAGTTTGGTGCTTCTGGACGTGCTAGGACGATGAAAATTGGTAGGCGTGTCAGGGAGCTGCACAAATTGGCTTGATAAAGTCGCTTTCCGCGATTTGACGACCTGGGGGGCTGAAGGGAGAGGAAAAATTAGAAAAATTGAGGTATTTTTAACGTACGAGTGGGTGATTGGATCTTAATGAATTTTGATATTTAGAAGGATCTCTTGACTCAGAGCTCTTATTTTAAGTCCCGACCGGCATTAAGCCTCTGATTTTCCTTTTAAATCAATCTATTGATTCTTAGAATTTTGCTAGAGCTCGTACCATATGAGCTCTTGGCTCTTCCGACCTCGTCACAAGTGCCATATAAGCTCTTAGCTCTTTTTTTTGGGGGGGGGGGTATTTTGTGCTTTTATGGGTTTCCGTGGGGAGGTAAATTTCCAAGGGGCGATTTTACAATTCCTGTACAAAATCCTTTTTATTTGTCTTACTTTCATTTTCCAACTCAATTTTGCATGTTGAGATGACCAAGGGGATGGTACACGGGAAAGTTTCAGCAGGTTTGGATTTCAGACATGACAGAGGTGGGGATTTCAGACATGATTTGAGAATGATCAGAAATCCAATTATTTCCCAAATGAAAGTATGCCGAGGAGAATTTTCTGGCGGAATGGTCCCAAGCATCCAAAAGTGTGTTATTTTTGGTAAAAATATGTCATTCTGAATACCTCAAAACTAAAAGGGTTTTTTTGGCACTTGCGTTGTTGACGCAAAGGTGTATTGCAAATCTCTTTCAAATTTGTCAGTTCATTTTAAATATATTGAATACAAAAAAAATCGATGTAAAACATCCATATAAAATGACTAAGTGTGAAAGCTCGAAGTCATAAAAACACATAAACAGTAGAATATTTGTGACATTAACTAGATGAGGTAACTAATATCCCCATATGATTAACAGAAATAACGGGTCTAATTTTTATAATTGAAATCAAATACCATGATTGAGTTGTGCATAGAAACTCAAATGCAGGACAGGATGACTTTGAAAACTTTTTCAGGGACTTTTTTTCTCCAAAATATGTATCCAGTAGAGACGTATTTCATTTTATAGTACCAATTTCAAGGTTTTGATGTATTGAAGTTGAGTTCTACATTTTGAAGGTCCTTGGTTAAAGTATCCATTTCTTCTTGTAATATTGTTATATCTTGGTGCTTCTATCTTAGGATGATCCAAACTTCCTATAGTGTATTGTGTTGTTTGCGTAGATTTTAGTAGGGCTGATGATATTTCGGTTGATCCTGTTGATGGGAAAGAGCACCTAGAACAACACGAAAAGTCACTTTTTTGTAAGGGAGTAGCACTGATCTGTCCTCTCCTTTTCTTTTTCTTCTTCTTTGGTGCTATCAGGGCATCAGGACACCACATGTTTAAGGGGTTATTTGAAAGTTAATTTTAAAATCTGACCTTTTTTTGTAAATTCGACTTGATAACACCATGACGAAGTGTCAAGATGCACCTTGGGTGTCATGTTTTTCTTTTGCACATCCACAGGTTTACATTTTTCATAAATCATCTACTGACTAACAGAATTTTCAGGCTGTTGCAACACCGTAGAGAGCTTTTCAAGGTAACGCAATCATATGGCATCAAATATGATGCTATATTGCACCATATTATATAGTGGCATGTGACAACAAAAATGATGCCATCTAGAGTCCATAGGCTAAGAAGCATGAAAAGTTAACACCATAGTTTCTACGGTCAGAAAGGTCAAACAATAATTTTACAATCTTCCCTTTTGTATACTCTTCCTCCCAACCCCCTAGTAAGTTTGATAAATTATGAGCTGACTAGGCTGACTAGTAGAAGTAGCAGCGTATTGCAACATCATAGAGAGACGTATAATGGGTCATTTTAGAGTCCTTGATCACATCTACGTGCTCTGTATTAGTTCATCTCAGTAATTCTATCACAAAGTTCAGTATGGCACCAAAAATGGCATTTTCTTGTGCAATCTCATGATCAATCACATGATCAAAACCCTATAACCAGGTGTTTGCTTTTGATATGTTTTTAATAAGTTAGAACAAAAACTTCATCTTAGCAAAATTTGAGATTTTTTGAAGGGAATTTTAAAAGGTGTGAGAAGTAAAACCTCTGTATGTATCCTCAGTATAAACCTCTATTACAGTGTTCGGACTCGCCTATAAATTCCAATTAATTCCTATATTTTAATGCACTCCTATAAAATGCCTATATTTTGGCTAAAATCCTATTATTCCTATATTATCGGCTGAAGAGCACTAAGAACATTGCTCAGGATTTGCAATTTTCTGTCTTTTTGGTGAAGATTGATAATTAATTACAACTGTTGAGCTTTTTGAACTTAACTAATGCTTTGTGTTGGGCTTAGTAAGCTGCTTCTGCCTGGGCTATGCTGTTGTGTTGACTTAGTAGCCAATGTTTTGTTTTTTGTCATGTTGGGCCTGTCCGAAATGAGCGAATATCAGTATATAGGCTAGAAGTCTCTGCTTAAAGAGACTGGAGTTCTTGCGACTTATGTGTTTCCTGGCTGAACGCTGGCTGGCTGATGTGAATACGGCCCAGTTATTCAAATGGGCTATTCTAAGATAGTTGCTAATTGAGGGAAGTATAAAAGACGTGCACTGGGTAGGCTATATGCTACATTCTGTGATCAATCTGTCCTTTATCTATCTGGTCTTTATCCCCTTCTAAAGAAAAATGGAAAAATTTTGGAGCTTTTTGAACTTAACTAATGCTTTGTGTTGGGCTTAGTAAGCTGCTTCTGCCTGGGCTATGCTGTTGTGTTGACTTAGTAGCCAATGTTTTGTTTTTTGTCATGTTGGGCCTGTTCGAAATGAGCGAATATCAGTATATAGGCTAGAAGTCTCTGCTTAAAGAGACTGGAGTTCTTGCGACTTATGTGTTTCCTGGCTGAACGCTGGCTGGCTGATGTGAATACGGCCCAGTTATTCAAATGGGCTATTCTAAGATAGTTGCTAATTGAGGGAAGTATAAAAGACGTGCACTGGGTAGGCTATATGCTACATTCTGTGATCAATCTGTCCTTTATCTATCTGGTCTTTATCCCCTTCTAAAGAAAAATGATGTTAATCAGATTCGGACTTTTTATTTCAGATATTGTAAATTTTTACTTTATCTCCCCCCTTGGTATAGCAATGGTAAGATAATTCGTAAGTTTGATGTCCCTGATATAAGTGCAAAGTTGGCCCTCCTGCATGGAAGATTGTCAGAATAAGCTTTTTATCGTTTATCGCCTCATCATCCTTTGGTCCGTCTGTTCGGTTAATCTCATTGTAGCATAGTGTTTTTATGGCACTTGGTATTAACCAATTGACATATAGCAATCGCAAATTCTGTCGGTGTGTTTGTCTGTCGGTCCTGGTTTTGCTACTTTAGGCACTTCCAGGTAAGCTAGGACGATGAAACTTGGCAGGCGTACCAGTAACTGGACCAGATTAAATTAGAAATAGTCATTTTCCCGATTTGACCATCTGGGGGGGGGGCCGTTAATTCAGAAAAAATGGAAAAATGAAGTATTTTTAATTTACGAATGGTTGATCAGATCTTAATGCAATTTGATTTTTGGAAGGATATCGTGTCTCAGAGCTGTTATTTTAAATCCCGACCGGATCTGGTGACATTGGGGGGAGTTTGGAGGGGGAAACCTAAAATCTTGGAAAACACTTGGAGTGGAGGGATTGGCCTGAAACTTGGTGGGAAAAATAAGCACAAGTCCTAGATACATGATTGACATAACAAGAACGGATCCGCTCTCTTTGGGGTAGTTGGGAGGGGGGGGGGTTGATTATGAAAAATTAGAAAAAATGAGGTATTTTTAATTTACGAACGGGTGATCGGATCTCAATGAAATTTAATATCTAAAAGGATATCGTGTCTCAAAGCTCTTATTTTAAATCCTGACTGGATCTGGTGACATTGGGGGGGGGAGTTTGGGGTGACCTAAAATCATGGTAAACGCTTAGATTGGAGGGATTGGGCTGAAACTTGGTGGGAAAAATAAGCACAAGTCATATATACATGACTGACATAACCAGAACGGATCTGCTCTCTTTGGGGTAGTTTTTTTTTGGTGGGGGGGGTTGATTCTGAAAAATTAGAAAAAAATGAGGTATTTTTAACTTATGAACGGGTGATCGGATCTCAATGAAATTTGATATTTAGAAGGATATCGTGTCTCAAAGCTCTTATTTTAAACACCGACCGGATCTGGTGACATTGGGGGGAATTTGGGGAGACCTAAAATCATGGAAAACGCTTGATTGGGATCGGGATGAAACTTGGTAGTTTATGTGACCATGCATCCTACGCCATCTACCACAGATCTGATCCCGAGGACTTCCGAATCCTATATTTGGCCTATATTTGGGCCCGGGAAATCCTATAAAAATAGGACAGAGCCTATGATTTGAAACGAACCAACCTGTCCGAACCCTGCTATTATAACCTCTAGTTTAACCTCTGTATATATAATGCCCTGTTTTAACAACAACTCATTAAAACCTATATATGAGTGTATGGGATGCCCTATTTCAGCAAAAACTCTTTTGACTTCTTTTGCTTCATGACCTTGAACCAAGAATCTTTGTGTAAGGTTTATTATGTAGCTTTTTTAAAACCTTAAAATGAACAAAAATTAATTAAAAATTAAAGTTTTTCTGATTAAAGTAAAGAAGGAAGCTGAGAATTAAAATGAATAAAAGTTACTGCTTTGCAGTTTATACAACGGTTTCAAAATGGTTTCTAATAAACTGGCTTGTAATATTTCCCCTTGAGGGTAAAGGCACCAATTATTTGACAGTTTTTGTAAAAAACAACTTTTTCTACTGTGGAAGGCTTAATTTAAGACTTTTGGATTGAAAAGGGTTTCACTATGTAGGGTAAAAACATCTAGGAATCTAACCGTTTGATTAGAAGTTTCATCAGAAGAGTACAAAACTGCGATTTTCTGGAATTGAACCGTTTTCAGCTACAGATTCGACAGAACAAAAAAATTGCCTGTTTTCGACGTAAGTCGGAACTCAATTTGACACGTATCGAAATATTTTGGGAAGGCTTGTGGTGGATCCTGATGCATTCGACATGCCTATTCTTTTTACTTTATTTCTTCGTATCTCTTCAACTTTGTTTAATGCATAAAATTTTAAATTACTATTCAGATAGTGGAAGCAAAAAATTGAAGAAGTTGTCTCTAGTATAGGAACGAAATTGGATAATCATATGGAGTGTAATCTTATGACCTAGGTCATATGACTTCTTTTTCCCACTGTGTTGTATATATGCCACAAGAATATTATCTCCAAACGTTTTCTGGAATGGCCCACTTCCTCTCAGCTTTAACGGTCCTGTAAAGATTTCTTTGTTGTTCACAGTGAAAATGTTGTCACCTTTTGGCCATTTTAAAGTTAATCTGCCATTTTAATCCACTTTAAAATTTTTAGTTTTTACTATTCTTTGTCTGGAAAGTTCAGAATCTACTCTGGAAAGTGCATGTCCTACTTAAGATTATTAGAAATTTGTGACACCGAGGAGTTTAACATGTTTCCCTAGTGTTTCAGGTAGGATATGGTCTGAGAAAACAGGAGTGGATTTCAAGAATTCTGAGAAGTTTATCGTCATTATAGTTGACTTGGTGGAATTTGCTTTCATATGTAAATTCTTAACTTCGTCCAGAAATCGGGTAGGATTTTGATGGGGTCACTTTTGATATTTCTATGACATGCTTCAAGGATCAGCAAGTCATCTACACAAGGCCGTATCCACGGGGAAGGAGTTTGAACCCTCCCCCCCGAAATATTTGTCCGACTCGTAAAAAACGTAACAGAAATGAATATAAAAAAATTACGCGTTTTTAATTATTTTTGTATACCCCCCCCCTCTCCGAAAAAAAAAATCCTGGATACGGCCCTGTATATACATGTTAACACCTTTGAGGGGATCTCTTACCAATTTTAATAATCAATACTAGACATAAGAGTGGTCCTAACAAGGTTCATTGAGGGATTCCACACCGAGGTGGGAGGGATTCATAGAGAACACTTTTGTGTTTTTCAGCCTGGGATCTATTTGAAAGAAAAAAATATACAAAATTTATTAAGAGAGTGTCTACTTCAAACTTATTCAGTGATCAAACAGTTCGTGGTAACGAACTGTAGTAAGGAGCGACCCGGCTCAATAGTAACCGAAACTCTAAAAAATGGAATTTTGATACCAGTAGATATATCAAAAGAATGGCATTTTAATGCTGATTTTAAATATATAAGTTTCATCAAGACCAGTTCTACCCATCGAAAGTTACGAGCCTGAGAAAATTTGCCTCGTTTTAGAAAATAGGGGGAAACACCCCCTAAAAGTCATACAATCTTAACGAAAATCACACCATCAGATTTAGCGTATCAGAGAACCTAATTGTAGAAGTTTCAAGCTCCTATCTACGAAAATGTGGAATTTTGCATTTTTTGCCAGAAGACAGATCACGGATGCGTGTTTATTTGTTTTTTTGTTTTTTTTTTTCCCAGGGGTGGTCGTATCGACTGAGTGGTCCTAGAATGTCGCGAGAGGGCTCATTCTAACGGAAATGAAAAGTTCTAGTGCCCTTTTTAAGTGACCGAAAAAATTGGAGGGCACCTAGGCCCCCTCCCACGCTCATTTTTTCCCAAAAGTCACCAGATTAAAATTCTGAGATAGCCATTTTTTTAACCATAGTCAAAAAACCTAATAACTGTATCTTTAGGGACGACTTACTCCCCCGCAGTCCCCATGGGAGGGGCTGCAAGTTACAAACTTTGACCTGTGTTTACATGTAGTAATGGTTACTGGGAAGTGTACAGACGTTTTCAGGGGGATTTTTTTGGTTTAGGGGGGGGATTACGTGGGAGGATATTTCCATGGAGGAAATTTTCATGGGGGAAGAGAATTTCAATGAAGGGGCGCGGGATTTTCTTGCATTATTTTAACAAATAATGAAAAAATAAATATGAAAAGTTTTTTCTGCTGAAAGTAAGGAGCAGCATTAAAAGTTAAAACGAACAAAAATTATTACGTATATGAGGGGTTTACCTCCTCGTTATAACTCACTCTTTACGCTGAAGTATTTTTAGTAATTTCTACTATTTATTCTACGGCCTTTGTGATTCAGAGGTCATTCTTAAGGAATTGGGACATTTAATCTTTAGTTTAAAGAGCGAGGTATCGACGAGGGTTGAACCCCCTCATATACGCAATAAAGCATACGAATATAGAAGTTCGTTACGTAAGTTAGTTTGTAAGTTACGTATAATTTTTACCAATGAAAACTTTTGTAAAAAATTAAAAGTTCTACTTGCCTTTTTAAGTAATCAAAAAATTGGAGGGGAACCGGGCCTCCTCCTTCACTCCTTTTTTCTCAAAGTCTCCCGATAATTGCAATTAATTAATATGCAAATTTTGTTTTAATTATTTATGTGCCGAGAGCCAAGATCAAAAGATGCATTAACTCAAAAACGTCCAGAAATTAAATAGAAAAAAAAAATTTTTTAATGAAAGTAAGGAGCAACATTAAAACTTAAAACGAACAGAAATTACTCCGTATATGAAAGGGGCTTTTCTTCCTCAACGCTCCGCTCTTTACACTAAAGTTTCTTACTGTTTTAAAAAGTAGAGGTAAGAGAAAGAGTCAAACTTTTGCGTAAAGAGCGGGGCGTTGAGGAAGAAAAGCCCCTTTCATGTACGGAGTAATTTCTGTTCGTTTTAAGTTTTAATGTTGCTCCTTACTTTCGTTTAAAAAAATTGTTTTTTTTTCTGTTTAATAAATGAATTAGGATGTTATGATCAACGAAGTCAAGTGCTTAAGAATATGAACATGGTATGAGGCAGGCAGCAGTTCCTCAGATAATGGAAAAATCCAGTATCAAATCATTAAGACTACATTAAAAAAAAAAAACCTTTTTTAATGTTTTTTTTAATGTGAAATATTATTGGAAATAACAATCATCAAAATCTCTCGTTGTTGAGAAAGTATCTGTAAATCCAACAACTGTTTTCGTCAGAGGACCCTTGAATTTCGACACTGATTGTTTCTCATCTGTTTTACATGTTCTTTGAAGATTTGACAAAGTCACCTATATTTTTACAGGACCTGTTGCCATCTGTTGAAAATTTCGACAAGGTTACTACAACACATTCTGAAAAGAAATGAATCGAATGATAGAAGCCCAATATCTACGTTTGAATTTGGCTGAAGGAACATTTTTAGTTGCCCTAGTCTTCCATTACATCAGACAAGAATTTTCGACACTTGTCAATATAATATTAGCTGCCATTTTAATTTAATTTTATTAAAAAATAGCCAATGTGACTACATTTAAAGAAGATCAAATGTATGTTAATGCATTGGTGCTGATCCCAACTTTTTTTTTGCAAAAAAAAAACAAGTAATGACAGTGTAAACATTACATAGCTAAAAGATTGTCAGGAGCTCATTTTGTATCGAAAACAGGAAACAGATTGAATTGAATTTTCTTTTCTTTTCTGGGTGTATCGAATATAGTGTCCACGTTTCAAATTGTCGCAATATAACGACGGCTTCAAGAGATGGTGCTCCTAGTCACGACTAAGCAGAGTTATAATGTTTAAAAGGAAAATTTCGACACTTGTTCCAAAACTGCGCTGTCGAATCATCAGTACCTTTACCCTATTTGTAGAATATGTAGCGATTTACGGGAAACTAAGCTTTCTTGAGTTTTTTTTAGAGGGTTGTTATTGTGGCGTAAAATTTATTGATTTGATGGCTGGTAAAAGATTATTGAGAGCTTTATGAATGATTCTTTTATCTACTGCAGACTAATTAATGATTTTTCTGCTTTCAGTTCTATTTTGTTGCGTCGGTTTTTTTTTAAGTAAATCACTAGTTTTTCAGAATTCTACTGAAGGCAGAATGTCTACCGCTCTAAGAATAAAGAAGGAGTAATTCCTATGTGCCAATATAATGGTCATCATGATCAAAATGAATCAAAAATGATTTGGAAAGGAAATTCTTGATAGTACAAAGAGAGAGGGTTAGAATGCGATCTAACCCCTTCCCCATGGAAATATCCTCTAGACAATTCAATCCCAGTGAAAATTTACCCCGGACAGCTACTCTTAACTACTCCGTGCGTAAAACTGAGACAGAAAAGAGAAAGCAAGATATATAAAAAGAATTTTGTATGAGAATTCTGGCAAATTCGCCCAGTGTACAATTTTCTCTGAAAAGTTCACTCCCTAGAAAGTTCCCTCCCTATGGAAAACTCCCCCGGCGAAAAATTTGAAGGGATGTTTTAGTTTAAACCTTTGCTTGGCCCTAGAAAAACGCCAACGGTGGCAACCTTGGAAGGACTAAAGAAGTAGTAAAATTATGCAAATGTCAGGAGTGGGGTTTTAGTACAAGTAATTGAAGAAAAGATGAATGTTCTATTTGAAATTCTTCTAGGCACATGCTTCAGGATGGAAATAATCTGCATGTTATTCCCATGATCGAAACCATAACAAGTCGGTAATAGTTGTCCATCAGGCTGTTGAACGAGATATGTTCTTAATCATGGGTATTAATAATATGATATAAACAACGGCGTGGTTTAAACAAAACATATACTACTTTCCTGCTTTGCTCGGTAACTCCAATTAAGGTTTGTGTGTGCTATAGCCATTGTTTTACAAGTTTCTGTTTTTTCGATTGTAGGAAATGAAACTTCTTTTTATAGGTAGCGCTTTCAAAAACAGAACTTTCGTTTACCTGCCACTGGGAGCTCTTTCATTCCTCTGCACTGCCATCTATACTCTATCCTGGCAGTCTGATCCCTGCTGTAAATATCAAATAGAATCTGATACGAACCGACTAGCTCGAATTCCGTTAAGGTGAGTCGTTTTGTTTGATGCAAAAATTAAACACATACAGTCAATGATTCTTGATCGAGGGGGGTTACAAAAAAACTTGAAAAACCCTACATTACATTTTTATGAATCAGAACAAAGTTTCGAGTTCGGAGATTCAAGCCCTGTACTCCTCCCCCCTAAGATACAGCTTTACAGACAGTGTTTCATCGGTATAATTTCAGAAGATCCAAAATAGGGCTAGCAGTACTGACCTTGAACGAAATTGCAGGGCTTATCGATAGCCTAATCAAAAATAGTAGGCCATGAAGTTGGTGTCTGAACCTTCTTTATTCTGATGACCATATAATCAGTTCGTGGACTATTAACTGGGAAGTCTAGGACTATAGTAAGAATAAAAAGAAATTAAGTGATGATTCGTTTACTATTAGCATTATAATTACAAATACAAATCAAGTTGTTGTTGTTGTTGTTGATAAGAGGGCGTACACGAGTGACATAATACGCTCTTGATAACACATTGCCTTTATTCCTTTCTTAACATTATACTTTTCTTCATAGGGGTTTAACAGAAGACGTTGTACAGAAACAATATGCAACTTTTTCCACTATTATCTTCTTTCACTTTTACATTTATTAAATATAACTTTGTACCTTGACTGCGTTATTTCCACACAAAAACTTGTTCAATTATTATTATCCACTTCTTCAGTATCTAAAAATTACAAAATAAAATACATCAAAGTAAGAGTACAACTAAAATCATACAACACATCATTTTCCATCATTATTTTTTTATTTTCTTTTATCATCTTTGCAATTCTTTCTTTTTCTCTTCTTTCCATTTCTTTTTTTTCGTTAAATTATAAATATATCACATTTTTATACAAATTAAACAAAAAAACAAATTTTTTTAAATGAAAGTAAGGAGCGACATTAAAACTTAAAACGAACAGAAATTACTCTGTACATGAAGCGCTCTTTACGCTAAAGTTTGACTCTTTCTCTTAACTAGACTTCTTAAAATTTTAAAAAACTTAAGCGTAAAGAGCGAGGTGTTGAGGACGAAAAGCCCCTTTCATATACAGAGTAATTTCTGTTCGTTTTAAGTTTTAATGTCGCTCCTTACTTTCATTTAAAAAAACTTTTTTTTTTTGTTTAATTTCTGGACGTTTTTAAATTCATGCATTTTTTGATCTTGGCTCTCCGCGCATAAATAATTAAAACGAAATTTGCATATTAATTTTTTTGGGCTAAATGGGTTTTTCATAGTTATAATTGGAAGATTTTGAGAAAAAAAGAGCGAGAGAGGAGGCCTAGTTGCCCTCCAATTTTTTGATTACATAAAAAGGCAACTATAACTTTTAATTTTTTACTAACGTTTTCATAAGTAAAAAATATACGTAACTTACGAATTAACTTACGTAGCGAACTTCTATATTTCTATGTTTTATTGCGTATATGAGGGGGCTCACCCCTCGTCGATACCTTGCTCTTTACACTAAAGCTTAAATTTTCTCCCAATTCCTTAAGAATGACCCCTGAATCACAAAGGCCGTAGAATAAATAGTTGAAATTATTAAAAATAATTTAGCGTAAAGAGCGAGGTATTACGAGAAGGTAACCCCCTCATATGCGTAATAATTTCTGTTCATTTTAAGTATTAATGGTGCTCCTCACTTTCAGTAGAAAAAACTTCATATTTATTTTTTCTTTGTTTTTTTAAATAATGCTAGAAAATCCTGCGCCCCCTCCATTGAAAGCCTCTTCCCCCATGAGAAGTTCCTCCATGGAAAGATCCTCCCACTTAACCCCCCCCCCCTCAACTCTCCCCCCAAACCAAAAAAATCCCCCCGAAAACGTCTGTACACTTCCCAGTAACCATTGCCATATGTAAACACAGGTCAAAACTTGACTGTAACTTGTTTGTAACTTGCAGCCCCTCCCACGGGGACTGTGGAGAGTAAATCGTCCCCAAAGACATAGTTATTAGGTTTTTTCGACTATGGTGAATAAACTGGCTATCTCAGAATTTTGATCCAGTGACTTTGGGGGAAAAGAGGGGGCATTATCTTTAGCATTATTAAAAAACACTTATTAAATTTAAGCCAAAGCGTTTACTACCTGAACAAAAAAGATTTATAGAATCAAAATAAATTGTAGCCAACTAAGATATTAGCTGTTCTGAGCACCACAGCTTCTAACCTTGTAGATACGCCCTTTAGACAACCTGGGGTGCAGTTACGGTGGCATTAATTCATGAAAATGGTAGGGAGGGGGCGAAATTACTTTTTTAAAATCTAGGCTAGGTGATTGTAGTGCTTTTTTATTATTATTATTATTGAGAAAAAAAAAGGCATTTTTCAATGTGAATACCAAAAAAAGTATTTTCTTAGATTAAAAATTAACTGTTCTAAAGTTTTAAATTTAAAACTAAGAAGTTTCAAAATCTGTAGTTTAAGAATCTGGAAATTTTTAGTCTTAAAATTTTAAACACTTTAAGTAAAAATAGCTTGAATGTAAATGTCCTTTGAATGAATTTGGCGGTGCTTTATTTAATCGCCTCCTGGATGACTATTTTCCTGGGTTTGATACATCTAGAGCTTTCGGCACGGGTGTACATCTGCATATCTTATTGACTGCTTATAAGTGTGGAGTTAATATTTCTGTCATTAAATCGAAGCCAAATGCCAGAGTTAAGGTCACCATCCCACCTGGTACGGTGGAACTTACTCCTTCAATTCCAGTATAAAAGGGTAGCAGACAGGGCGCTGTAACTTCTCCGCCCCTGTTTAATAATACTGTCATTGTGCAAAAACAGACCGATTTAACCACGTGTATATTTAAAGGTATTGATGTTTCGCTAGCTAACTATGTGGACGACATCCTAGATATTAATAGACAAAGTGTTGGAATGGGGAAAATTGTCGAATTTTCGATGTAGAGTATAAACGTATTCATCTTGGATTTAATGAGAGTAAGACTGAGCTCCCGGTGTTCAATCACCGCTCAGATTCCCCGACATATGTTCAGTTTGGTGGAAATGTTATCAAAACACAAAATACACTGACGTATCTTGGTATACCGATTGGGTCAAATTGCGTATGGTTTACTAGTTACATTAAAGTTTAAATTTAACCGCCGTATTTTAGCTAGTGTTTCTAATGCATTTGTTGTTCCGCATCTGCTCGTCCTTACACCATTTTAGTCTCTTCTTACTGCTTCAGATATTGAGAATATACTGAAGTGTTTCTACAAGTATGCGAAATTTTTGCTATGGCTGCCTCTCTGGACTAACAACAGCTCCCTATCCTCGTGGTACGGAGTTGCTAGTCCAGTGTCCGCGGTGCAGAAAAGAAATTAGAGATATAGATACTGGGAAATGAGAGATACTTACATATGGCCGACCTTGTTTGTAGTTTTTTGTCTCTTGTCAGTTCTTCTTTGTTTTGGTTTTGTTTGTATTTGTCAGAATTTATTTTTTTTTATTTTAGTTTCTTTCTTTATTACTTCATCAGTGATGTATTATACATTTATGATGGGCAATAAATTTATATTATTTTATTTGAAAGAGTGGCCTTTTTCTTTTTTGTGTTTTTCTTTCAGTTTCAAGTTTCGGTTTCTTTTGCAACGTTTTTTTTTTTTTTTACATCAGGCTAGTTGTATAAAATTAATTGAATGGTTAAAAATTTATGAATGTCCATCAAGCTCCCAGGATCGCGATCGAATAAAAATTTAATGTGTTTATTGTCCGATTTTTTTTTTTTTTTTTTTCTTTTTTTTTTTTTTTTTTTTTTTTTACTATTTTGTTACAATTAGAAAATTGATCAGTTGTAGTCTTCAAAGAAGATTTCAATCCCCATAAAAGTTGTACTGCTACTACTAACAACTCACCCAAAAAGCTAGGATTTCTAGTTGCACTTTATTAAACATGTTACACCCTATGAAAAGCAGGACCATGCGAATCACCATCCCATCCCACCGACCTTTCAATTATAGAAATATTGTGAGTCTTAGAAAAAAATCAGCTCATTATGAAACAGCTCAATGAGATTAAGATCCATGAAAGCATTGATCATCTAAATAACTGGAGGGTCTAGGACTAGGTCCTAGGGCTCGAGGTATCGACTCTTCCCGGCTTTATTTTAATGACATCACTACTCTTTGAATTGGTCTCATCTAGGTAATATTAATTTTTGATTGATTAACTAAATTAAGAAGCTGTAACGAAATATAAGTGGTTTATATTGTTCTTTAAATATAGCTTAACATCGATTTAAATAAATGAAACTATTAAACTGGTGGATAAACAATCAAATGTTTTTTTCTCGAGACATATTATTATTCAATAAGATCAAGAGCATGCAAAGAGTATGCCGTCCTGACTAAGTGGTTGGCTTGCAGAGAATTATTTGTCCAAAGGGCACGGGCTCGATCTCAGGCATAGCCAGTTATTTCGTTTGGGATGAGGGTCAGTGGCTTGACTCTGTAAGCTCAGCCAGAGTCAACCCAGCTCTAAATGATTACTTGGAGAATTCAGGGGAAGGTAAGCAGGAAGGTTTTGTGGAAGTACAGGGTGGTTGGCCCCCAGCCCCCCATTGTACTTCCTGGCTGAAGGGTCACGAAATGGACATCAACACCGCTGCTTTGGACCTTAAAGGTCTAGTGCCGTCTTACTTACTTTACATGCAAGAAATGGCTGTCTAAATAACTGGAGGGTTTAAGACTTGGTCCTGGGGCTCGAGGTGCTTCCTCTCTTACTTACTCACCTACTTAACTCCTGTCCGGCCGAGTTGGCCGATTCGGGGCTTCTCCTCTAATAGTGTCATAACAATATTTTCGGCATGTCTCCCTGTTTGTTGCAGTCCTCGGGAGTACTTAAGTGGGGTATTCATAAAAGTTTTCCCACCAGCGCTTGGGAGGTCGCCCCCTGATGTGAGAGGTATTTATTTTTCTCTCATAGGCTATTTTAGGCAGTTGGGCTAGGGACATACGCTAAACGTGTCCTAACCATCGAAGCTGTTGGAGCTTGATGGTCTGCATACTGGTTTGAGGGTAATCCAAGGAGGACAGCAGTTGTGCGTTTGGTACTCGGTCAAGGTAATTAGTACCAATGAGCTTTTGGAGCGATTTAGTTTCAAATGCCGCCAGTCGGTACTTCTCATCGGATTTAGAGTCCATGTCTCTGCTCCATAGGTTGTGACTGGAATCACTGAGGCACAGAAGAGTCGGATCTTCAGTTTTAAGTGGAGGTATTTATTTTTCCAAATAGATTGGAGTAACTTGAAGCATGCGGAGGAATGAGCCAGGCGTCGTTTGATGTGTTTTGAGGAGTCGTTTTTGGAATCAGCACACTTCCTATGTAAATAAATTGGTCGGCCCACTCCATTTTCTCGCTCCGAATAGTGACTTTGGTGGGGGGGAGAGGCAGTCTCTGCATGTCGTGTTACCCTCATCACCTTTGTCTTGCAGGTGTTTATCTTCATTTCAAAGCAACTAGCTGCTTCGTCGATAGCAATTGCACTGGCTTGGATTTCCTCTATTTTCCCGTTCATGTGATTAATGTTATCAGCATATAATAATAATAATTTATTTTTAACCCACATCATAACAAGTTATGGCACTTGTGGAGTAACAAAAAGAAAAAAAATGAAATACACTACAAGTAAAATACACTACAAATAGAAAAAACATTACGCTACAATGAGATTAACCGAACAGACGGACCAAAGGATGATGAGGCGATAAACGATAAAAAGCTGATTCCGACAACCTTCCATACATGAGGGCCAACTTTGCACTTATATCAGGGACATCAAACTTACGAATTATCTTCCTATTGCTATACCAAGGGGGGAGATAAAGTAAAAATTTCTTTAGAAGGGGATAAAGACCAGAAAGATAAAGGACAGAATGATCACAAAATGTAGCATATAGTCTGCCGAGTGCACGTCTATTATACTTCCCTCGATTAGCAACTATCTTAGAATAGCCCGTTTGAATTTTCTTTTGAACATCACGAACAGTGCACTGACGTAGGCAAGAAATTGAATTCGTAACAGTAATACCCAACCACCGAAAGGAGGAAACAAAGGGAATTGAAAAACCGCGACAAGCCAAGGGAGCATTAGAGGAAGTCGGACCATTAAAAACTAGAAATTCACATTTCTCAACATTAAGAGAAAGACCAATATTAGAAAATAGACGTGAAACTTTTGAGACCATAAACGAGAGACCTTGCTTATTTTTACACAAAAGTAAAAGGTCATCTGCATAAGCAAGATAAGAAACATCTGAGAGTCCAATAAAATAATTTGACCTAATTTCATCTAAAATACCAGAAATGCACATTTTGAATATACTAGGTGATAAAACCCCTCCCTGCTTGACACCTCGACATAAACGGACAAACGGAGATCCAGATTTATTAATTCGGAGAAAAGAATTCTCACACCAAAAACGAAGAAGAAAAATGACTGAAAGATTTACACCGTTATTAAAAAGGGAAAAAAAAGCTTGACTGTGAACTACATTGTCAAAAGCTTTAGAAAGGTCCAAAGTACACATATAAAGTGGCGACCCCTCAGCCATGCTATTCTTAAGGGCGGAAGAAAGAACACGGTGTGCATGTTGACAACCAATACCAGCTTGAAACCCGAATTGATTCGATCCGAAATTTATATTTTCATTTAAATGAGGAATTAAAATATATTCAAGGATTTTACTCAAGTTACACGTAGTGGTTATAGGGCGATAAGATGAACATTGAGAAGGGAGTTTTCCCCGCTTTAGAATTGAGGTGACATTTCCACAAAGAAAGCTATCCGGAACCAGAGAAGATGTTAAACACATTTGGAACAACAACTGCAAATGAAATAAAAGAACAACACACTTTGGATTTATATTCTTTACACTAATACCATCAATATCAATGGATGAAGATTTCAGTTGCTTAATTACATTTTCAACAGCAGTTATTGATACTGGAATAATATGGCCCTGATGAAGCGAAGGCGGTAGAATTTTAGAAAGTAACCGAGAATAATGTGACTGCACAAAAAAATTAATTTTGGAAAAAATTCCCGAATAGTAAACATACCAAGTTGAACTAGAAATCGAATCACTATTATAAAGATCACTTTTATCCAGCTTCTCAGAATTGATCAATTTAGACCAATCCTTTTTAGAGGCTGGAAATTCCATACCCTTATAACGAATAGATTTAAGGTACTTTTTATAATCATTCCTTGTTTTCTGCTTTATATCCGCAACATACCCCGTTATAGGTCTACCACAATCAACCCAAATTTGGAGCCAAAGTTTTGCCTGATTTTTAAAATTCTTTAATTCAGGGTCGGCAGCCCATATAGATTTCCGCGCTTTTATACGAATACGTTCCTGGGGAACCGCAATTTTTTCAGCTTCTTTCATACATCTAATTATATCTTCATAATATCTATCAAGATCACGCTTACTACCCTTTACTTGCAATTGGAGTAAATGATAAGGCACACGAATACAATTAAGTAGTGTAGATAAAGACAATATATATAAAGCAATATCGGCTCTTTTCCAATTACTACATTTAAACCATTTAGAATTCCCAATAGGGGCAACATTGCAAAGGTTACGTTTCAGTTCAGTAGTAAATGAAAGCGATAGATGGTCACTGTCATCAGACTCAATATCAACATGAATAATCGAGCATTTTAGCTGTGACGAACTGATTATATGATCAATATTAGAAACACTACCAGATTGATGGATATAGGAGTATGATAAATCTTTCTTCAGAATCACGTAAGGGGGCATGCACTCCAATATTTCTCGGGATCGATAACTTTGTTCATCCAAATCCGTGTTAAAGTCACCAAGAACTATAAAATCAAGTTTATTTTCCTTGACACGATTCATCACGGACTTTAAAGACTTGTATGTAATAGAAAATTTATTTATTGACTCCACTGTATTATTTTTATATGGAAGATAAACATTAGCAAACACAGTACTATTTACTCTAACAGCAAGAATGTGCTTATCCGAATAAAAAAGGGATGGATTCGAAAGATCAATACTTTTTTTAAAAATACAGGCCAGGCCTCCAGAAGGGCGGCCACGCGTGGTAACAGCATCAGAAGTAAAAACCGAGTGAACAGAGCTTCGATGAAGGAAATTTCTGCTAGAGGCAGTTAACAAAGTTTCTTGTAGGCAGATAACGTCGAAGTTCTCGTACAGATCGTCAATATAAGCATCTTTATTTTTTGTGCCATTGATATTGTGCGATATGATTGAAATTTGTAAAGTCATTTAGAGGTTTGTTGACTAGCAAAACCACGGAGAACGGAGCATGACATGCTAAAGGACACGTGTTCACCATTGCAATTGGCACATTTTGGTGAGGCATTGCATGGATTTTCTTTTGAACTAATATGAGGGCCGGCACAACGAGCACATTTGGGCGCAGGACTGGGACAAGAAGACTGGAAGTGATGGGGCGATCGGCACTTAAAACAACACTTTGGAATTTCCTTAAACTCACTCAGTCTAAAGAATTCATAACCAATTCGTACACCGTCTTTGAAATAAGCTGCTTTAGCAAAAGAATCCACAAAATCAAGCTTAACTGTTTTCGAAGAGCCAAGCCTTTTGGCAGCAACAATACCGCTACAATTTGTGAAAGACTGAATCGCATAATCCCCTGGAACACCTTTGATAATGGCCGAATATTTCTTAGAAATTTCTTTGGTTGACGTACCGGCGAGAATGACGGGAACTGATGCACGGAAGTCTTCGGCAGCAGATTTATCAATATACAAGTTCAATATACAAGATACAAGTTCATGGCCACTGATTTTATCAATAGCGTCTTTCCTTTTAATTGGATCCGATAGATGAGACGGCACTTGAGAGACGACAATAGTGGTTGACTGGCGATTTGAGCCTATAGGTTTTGGTAACTGAGGGTAATTGAGGCTATAATTGTCCAACTTTGCTGACACAATTTGAACAAGTTGATGAACTTTAGAAACTTTAGAGGCCAATTGTGAATAGGCTACAGCTGGCAACACTGGAACTTCAGTTGGAAGTTTAATAACATAAATTGGCATAGAGATACTAGCTTCATCACACTTCTTCAAAAGATCGAGCATGTCTTTAATATTACTGGTTGCAGACTTTGCACCACTGCGGCGAGGGGGAATTTCATCAGGCGCAAGTTTCGACCATAAATCAGCCTTAGCTTCAACTATTTTTGGTGATTCAAAAAAATCCACTCCATATTCAATAATTTCCTTCTCAGAAATCGAATTCTGCCAATTACTTTGGACAAAATTTAACACAGGCGAATATATAAGTTCAAAGTCATTCAGACCCTCCGATTGTTCGCTAATACTTGGCATCTTTTCAAGGCACCTGTTTTCAACCACCACACAATTTAAACCGTTCAATTTATAAATATAGGTCACTGATATATGACATTACAAATTCCAAGCCAATTGTTGCGAAATAACAAGGTTACTGAATTAATTATGAAGCATAGGTCAGGATTAAAAGTCTCTATAATTCCAAGGCAATTGTTGCGAAATAACAAGGTCACTGAATTAATTATGAAGCTTAGGTCAGGATTAAAAGACTCTGTAATCCCAAACCAAATATTGTGAAATGTTAAATTAATTCACTTGACAAGAAACTCACTGATTTAGCAGTGTTCATAAAATATCCAATTTTAACTGTTAACGCATTGAACGCTGAAACAAGTCTGATATGCAAGTAGGTCAAAAGGTATCCTCCAAAGATTATTCCAGCGTTATCAGAGACAAGTTCCAGCACACTTTTTAGGAATAGGTAGAAAAGAAGGGGTTAGAGGAAGCATCCTTGGAGAACACATGTAGAGGTAGATTATTCCTCAGTGAGTCTTTTCACTAGTTCTGATGGGATTCTGACGGAATCTAGCTTAATAATCATGTGTAACATATCTTGTCATGTTTCCTATGGGGTCTACGATTATTTTTGTGAGGATTTTAGTGGATTAGGAAGAAAGCGATATGGGTCTGTAGTTGTCGCAATGGCTTTTGGGCCATTTCTTGTGGAAGGGAACTGTAATAGATTTTGACCAGAACTCGGGGTAGCAATTTGTTTCCCAAACAGCTGTTGCTATTCGATGCTACAGATCGATGACAGCGTCAGATTCTACTTTGAGCGATTTTACTTGTATACCGTCTATCCTGGGTGCTTTATCGGATTCGAGGGATTTTAAAGCGGTTTCTTCCTCCGACCTTAAGGGTGGTTCCTCCTTTATTTGTGCTGAAAATTTCTGAAGGACTTCAGGATCTGGATTCACTGTGTGATTGAGCTTTTTCTGGAAATGCTCTTTCCAACGATCTTGGATTTCAGCCCGAGGGGTAATTTTGTGCCCATTTTTATTCAGGACCTCTGGCACTTTGTATATTTGTGATTTGCTAGCTCTTTGGCACTTTCGAACATAAGATATGAGTTACCTCTGTGGAAGTCGTCTTCGCACTGCTGACACTTTTTGGTTATCATGTATTTAAGTGCCTGGCGAGTTTTCTCTTCGATTTGGGGTTTCACCTATCCTTGCTTTCTTGATTTTATTTGTTCCTGAGTGTTCCTTTCTCGCTGTTCATGTCAAAAATATTCTGGGTAATACATGGATTGTCTCTGGCAGATTTATGGCCGAGAAAGATCTCGGCTGTCTCACATATAGCCCTGCTACTTTGGAACACAAGCTGATCATTGTCGGCTGGGCTAAATGGGACAGGTATTTCTTGCATGATCTTCGAAAGTCTTCGAAGACTTTCTTGTTTATCTGCTCTCTATACCCTTGTTTCGTTTTCTGGTCATTCAGGGCTTCCATGCGGAATCTTAGGACTTTTTGCATCGATTTGACAACAGCCTTTAACCTTAGACGAATTGATGACTTAAGGAGGCTGCGATCACTGTTGAAAAACTCCTCTCCCACTTTCTATTTAGTGATAAGCTATTCTTTAAATTAAGATTATTTAGGGGAAAATCAATTTCTGGCTGATTAACTAAACGAAGAAATTTAATTGATGTTAATTATTAAATCGCTCGTTAAATGCATTTTCATTTCGTTTTTCAATTGGGCAAATTATTTAATTAATAGTTGAAAGGTTAGACAATACTCATTCTGCCTCTTTGCGTCAAACCATATTTAGGTTGGAATCATTAAGAGGTTAATAATTTTTAGAACTTTTGGGGTGCGAATGGGTCACAAATTCCTCTTTTTTTTCTATGTTATGTCAATAGACCATGCCTTTTCAAATCACGACCATTCTGTTTTTATGTACCTCCTCCATGCCACGATTATTTTGGGATCGTTTAACGAGCCATTAATGTTCATTGTTAAAAATTAATGGGTTGAATAAGTAGTTCAATGATAAAGATGAATAAATAGGCGACCTTTCCGAGTAATACTTGTATACGGTATACTTTGTTTTACCGCAATACATTTTTATGATGCGTTCGAGACAGGAAGTAATCATCACAATAAAAGTTGTTTTGGAGATGGAGGAGGAAGGGATGGATGCCAAGGTGAGGGAGATGACAATGAAACGCGAGTTTCTGAAGGATATGGTGTTGAAGGTGAAGGAAGGCTCTTATTGCCATTACTCTTACAGCTCCAAATACTACAATTAACGCATACTAGAACTATGTTAATGAAATAAAAGCAAGCACAAATAAATTCAAAAATTATAAATTTGTCAATAAATACCGATATAGATTAAGGAATGAGCGCTAAAACAACCAGACATTACAATAAATAAAGAATACAATCCTAAAACTCAAATGTTCTGTTGTAAATAGTAATAATAATAGTAAATGTGAGTGGCGTAGACATTTCTCAAATGTGGTAAATCATGCAGAAAGATATTAGCAACACTACATGTATGACAAAACTATATTTTCTTTCCTACTATACATGGTTGCTAAACACGAGTTTTGCTTATTTTTTTACACTTTTGGTCATTCTATTTGATTGTAAGCAGGGTTGCCACCCTATGAAAAAACACTAGATTCTTCAAAAATCACTAAATTAACACATAAATCACTAGGTTATTGAATAGAAATCACTAGAATTATGATACTCTTTATCATTGTAATTAATAGTTGTTTTGTTTCTTTACCATGTTCTATACATGCGCATCTACAAGAAGGGGGTAAAATCACCCCCCTGGATGTGGAAAATTACCTTTAGATTGATGTTTGTTTTTTCTCAAGCAAAAATTACCCTTGAAAATTTAAAAAATGCCTTTTTGCATCTTTATGCTGAGAATATAACAAAATCCTTACTTCCTCCCTTTATTTTCCGGAATCGGTACCGTTGGCTTACTCTTTTCTTAATACCAAATTACTCTTTTCTTATCTAAATTAAACTCCATCTAATTATCTAAATTATCTAATTAAATTATCTAAATTTTCTCCATCTAAATTAAACACAGAGCTTCTTTTTCCAGATCCTTGACCTCTTCAACACCAGTGGTTTTAGTCCGGCGAGATGACTCTAGACGGAGAACATTGCATTGTGTTATGACCTTTTGTGCAATCGGTCTTTGTGTGTATCGTTTGGTCAGAAGATAAAATCTTAACCAGAGCCATCGTACTAGTATTAAAGACAACAATGCAACCGACTATGTGAATTTAGAAATGAAATGTTCGAAGTTATTACTGCTGGAGTCTTGGTTCTAATTGGTTTGACAACTGAAGTTTGAGTTTTGTTGTTCCTTATTTTCTTATACATAATGCTGCTTTAATGAACTTGGTGTTTGTCTTTATTTCATTGCAGGGCTTCTTTGTCGTCACCTTGTATTTTAAATTTTGACGTTCTTAGAATTTGGTTTTCTCTCTCCTTTTCATAAGTGAAATTTTTCTAAATTTTCACTTTATTAAGTTTTTTTCCAGTTTATACAATTGTGATTCAGTTTCTTTGTCGAATAAACGTGGAATTTAAATTTTGACTCAGGAGCGTCGTTTGGGTGGGGCAGTTGTCCCTCCCCCCAACAATGTGGAGAAAAAATTATTTTATATCCCATGCCCCTTGACTATCCAGATATGGACCCCTCTTGTCCCCCCCCCAATAAAAATCCTGGAGATTCGCCCCTGCTTAGACTTGTAACGGAAAAAAAATACGTAAGTTACAAATTATGCGAAATTTGGAGCCTTATTTCTGTCTTTGAAGTTTAGGTAGTAGTTTTTGTTTTTGAAGAATTCAAAATTAAGGTCAAATTTGCAAATTAAAAATTGTGCAGCGCAAGTTTCGCAACGTTCATAATTTATGCAACAATTGCAGCAAATCGTAACTGACGTAATCGTAATCGACCTACGAAAGGCCAGAATTCCAAGGGAAGACGTTGCGGTATTTAGGGATTGAAAAGAGGAGTACATTTGGCCCAGCTATTGAGTATAATTTCGTATGGTACCTTTGTATGGTACCTATGTAGATCTGTATGGTACTATTTCATTAGCATGCAACTATTTCACTAACTTTGTAACAAATAACTTTGTAACTTTCTAACTTAGTTGAGAGACATCCGATGATTACTTTCTGAAGGACGAAAATATGTATATTATGTAGTATACGTAAACATAGACATAACATTAATAATATGCTAATAACACAAACATGTACACATTCATAAAAGTATGCTGATTAGTGTGCATCTCCCATACTCTTGCCATAATTTTAAAGTATCTCCAGGAAAGGTATGTATTCTTGTGGATGACGGAAACATATATGACAGTAGTGAATATCCTATTATCAGTGCAGCGATTGAACTAGCAATACAAAGTTGACATCTTGCATAAATTCTGCTCTTTAACGTTTGATTTCTGTCTTTTTATATAGACTTTTCTTGGCGGTTGTTTCAAATATAATGCATTGATGTTCTTTAGCATTAAATTGACTAGCTTTTAGTTTTTGTGACCACCTTCGTTTTAGTTGACCAACTTTTAGTTTATTAATTTTCTCCAGTGCTCCTTCTCATTCGTGAATACAAACAAGCCTTTATTTAAAACAAAAAACTAATGTCACCAATTTAATTGAAGTTTTGAATTTGTCGCTTGGATTTATAATTTTTATCGGTATGGAAACCATTGGACCATTATTTTTCTGTTGTCAAAATGTGGCCATGATGTAAACATTTTTATACCTAACTCCCACTGTGTAGACAAAGATGCTTTTTCAAACAGAGCTTATAATGTAATGCCATCTATATTCTTTTTAACCTAAGAATTTTCATGGCACTTATCTGTCTTGGACTTGTAGAGTAGTCTGGACAGTCCAACTACAAAAATGATTAAACCTGTAGTGGAAGGTAAGAGCTTTATATAGATCTGTATATCATTATTTTGCAAGCTCTTGTTCCAGATTTTGTAATCTATGTTTGTTAATATGTTTTCGTTTTTACCATTCAGGGCTGTACTTGGACTTGGTAAACTAATTAACAATAAAATTATATAGCTATTGAATATATTTTTGTATGTATCTGTATGGAATTATTTTCTAAGCCTTTATTTTGGGTATTGTATTATCTACGCTGGATGTGTTTCCCCTCTTTTTCATAGTTTTCATGGTGATAATTGGACTTGTCCATAATAATATTATCTAAAATAATATATAATAAAAAATCAGTCTCTGAGAAAGAAAACTACTTTTTTCCTATGGAATATATTAGACTTTTTTGGCTTAAAATCTAAATTTACAGTATTGATTGTCAGACTATCAGAAGAAAAGAACATTTTCGTTGAACTTCCAATTTTTGCTTATTATTAATAAAATTAAATACAATTTTGTTGCAAATCTTCAGTTGTCAAAGTTGTTGAAATGTTGAAGTATGGCGCATAAGGCGACAGGTGGTTCTCGTCGCGAGGACTTTTTGAGCACTGCAATCCAAAGTTCTTCCATTGACGAGCTGAACAATGCACTATCCTTTTGAAGATATTGGTTTGCTGTAGATTATTCAAAGGCAGTTTTAGGGGAGGGACAGAGAGGGCACTTACCCTGGGTGCTGAAATTCTAGGGGTGCAAAATTCTAAATCAATAATCGAACTAATAATCTTTAAAATCAATAATCTAAATCACTTTGTAATTTTTGAAATTTATTTTTATTTAAATAAAGTAGAGGCCGAAGTTAATAAATAAAAATAATTGATAAATTACTAATTAAGTAATAAAAACCAACAAAAAATAATTAGCATATTAATTGATAATAATTAAATAATGTAAATGATAAATGCAAAATAAATTATCAATTAACAAATGTTTTGAAAATAATTTTGTTAATAAATTAAAACTTTGTTGGAGACAGGGGGGGGGGGGTACTAAGATTTTGCCCCAGGCGTAAGAGAGGTCAGAACCACCTTTAAAATAAGAGGGAAACAAGTAATCGCATTATTGAAAATGCGAAATATTTTCAACTGAATTTTGAAAATATTTGGATTTTGTCAAGATATTAATCGTGTTTTTAGAGATGTTACACATCAAATTATACTATAAAGAAACGATTTTTCCAATATGATTATAAAATGTGGAGCTCAAAAGTTTAAGGTAGTTTTAATGCATATATCATGGATGTTACCAGTATTAGCACCTAGTTTACCCATTGTGACTCAATTAGAAAATGGATTAACGAAGAACGCGTAACTATTAAAATCTGGATTAGAAAAGGGTAGCTCATTTGAATTAAGATGGGACGCATGTAATACCTATAAAAGTTATAATAAAACGAATAAAGAATTAACATTGAGGAAAGCCAGTGATCGTAGTAATACAACTAAAATTGTTGTTGTGTTACAGACATTTTAAAAGCATAACAGTTATACGCAAAACAATATTGTACTGACCAAATGAACACTGATAGAATTAAAGCGAAATTAAATGGATAAGAATATCCACAAGAAGATTTTAAATGTGATTTCAGTAGTGCCAATGAGGATATTTACTTACTAACAATTTTCAAAGGTAGGATGTCAACAAAAAAATACTGATAGTGGAACGAATGTAAGTTAACACGATTTTAAAAGGTCCTTTATTTTGTTTTGATGTTTCAAAGCAAGAATCGAATGTTTAACGAAGTGGATAAACTGCTGATGTACAAATAAAACTTCTATTATATCAAGTACCAGCTAATCCATATAACATTTACTGCGTTATATTTGCAAAAAGAAGAGCAATAATTGAAGTCATTGATAGTAAATTGTATGTTAATTCATAAATTATTTTCCGTTTGGAAACTTTTTTTTAGTGAAAAATGGAAAATATTTTCAGCAAAATGAAAATGTGAAATAAATCAAAGATGGAAAGAAGATTTAGACATTGGAATGGATTACACGACTAAAGTAATGAAACGTGTTACAACTAAATATGGAAAGAAAATCGTAATCATTATCGATTTTAAAGGTGAAATGGTTGATGTATTTGCACCAAAGCGTTTCGATTATGAAGCAGCTGATCTTGAAAAAATAATTGAAATTAGATAAAGGTATGCTTTAGAAGGCTATAGAAAGAAATGGGAAAGATATTAACAATTATTTAGATATGATATCGAGCTATTCACTAAATATTAAATCCAATTAAATAATTATATTTTATCATTAGTATATAAAAAAAATGGTATATAATTAAACTCTTCATTTATAAATTCATCAAATGTGTTCACATTGTGAAAAGGTGCACAAAATAGAAACCAACTTGGATTTTCAAAGACCTGTTTTCATTTGAATATAAGGACAGAAAATATTAAAAAATATGCAATAATTAAGTTGAAATGATATAAAATGGACTAAAAATAATATCAACTGTATGGATGAAATAGGCGAAGCAGAGCCGGCCATTATTATGCAACTAATACCTAATGCTTGATCGCATGATATATTAAAGGAATCAATCTTTTTGCTAGGAAGTCTTACCGTTTAATCAAATTCTTTTCTTATTTATCTGGTGATTCAATTTGTCATACCACCTTTCATCCTCTAACTTATTCACCTCCTATTTGCCTTGCAATTATTGTTCTGATGCCTTCAACCGTGTAATATTTTCATTGGGCGTAATATTTCAAGATGCAGTTTAGGACATTTTTTCGGTCTTTCAAAGCTGTTAGTTAGTCAAGATAATTTTACAGAAATATATTCTGGGTTATCAAATGAGATGGCCATTTTTTTCAGCTTTTTGAGAGACCCAATGACATTGTCTTTAGAGTTAATTTAACCTCCCACAGCCCCTGGCGAACTTTGCCTTTTGAGTTAATTGACCTCCTACAACCCCTGGGGGAAATTCCTTAAGATATAAAGTTCACTTAAAATATCTGTTGTTGGGAAGCATGCTTACATTTTTCGGGTGGAGGGCTGAATTTTTTTGTTGGAAGGATTTACGCAGGGAGAACTCTCCATGGGAAAGTGGTTTTACAGAGGAATGAAATATTGAAATTTTAAGGGGAAATTATGCAATTGGGCAAGGGGGGGGGGGATATTTTTCTGAATTCCTAAACCAAATTATTTATATTTGTCTCAACTTTCTCTTTTCTGACCCAATATTACACACGGAGATGTTAAGGGCTATTATTTGGGATAAATTTTTGACAGAATTGAATTCTCTAGACAATATTTCTGGGGACAGGGGGATTTTTCAGTGGATATAGAGCCATATTTCCTGGTAATTTTTAAAAGCGATCAGAACTAAAATAAAAAATAGAAGTGTTTTCATCTTAAAGTAAACCTAAGGAGCAACATTAAAACAAATTCAAAATATTACATATATGACGGGAAATACCCCCTTTTCAACACCTCATTCTTTACACTTATTAAATAAAAAACAAGTTTTTTTAACTGAAAAGATATTAAAAGTTAAAACAAACAGAAATTATTTCGTATATGAAAGAGGCTGCTCCCTCCTCGACGCCCTGCTCTTTACGCTAAAGTTTGACTCTTTCTCTCAACTCTACTTTTTAAAACGTTAGAAAGTGTAAAGAGCGGGGCATTGATGAGGGAGAAGCCCCGTTCATATACGAAGTAATTTGTGTTCGTTTTAAGTTTTAATGTCGCTCCTTACTTCCAGTTTAAAAAACTTTTTTTTACTTAATTTCTGAACGTTTTTGAATTAATGCATGTTTTGATTTTGGCTCGCCACAGATGAATAATTAAAAAGAAATTTGCATATTTCTTTCATTGGCTAATTGGCTTTCTCATAGTTTTGATCGAGCTAAAAGAATAACATAAATTTTCGGGCTAAAAGAATAACAAAGATAATTAAAACCTAAAGCAACAGAATTTCAGAATTGAATTTGGCAATTTTTTTAGCTTGCAAATAATTTTGAGGTTTTGGCTGCAACCTAAACAATTAATGCTTTAGCTTTGGGTTTCAATCCCGTGCTTTGGCTATAAAAACTATTCTGAAAAGGCTTAATTTAATACGCAGATCCAAGCCTTGCTTGAGCCCGGAAACAAAACTAGAACCAATTTTGGCTCCCAGATTTTCGCAACAAAATTCCGATTTATTTTCCCCCCAAAAATTCTTAGAATCTTCAAGACTTGTATCTGAAAATTCGCTGAATTTTTTAGACCTGTTTCCGAATCTTAAGATTTGAGAGTGAATACCAGGCACAGCTGCACGTCCAAATTATAGGAAGTTTTGATTTGACAGTTTTGCTCTGGATAGGCATGGATTTCAAATGTTTAGAAAAGCATGTTTCGGTATATTTTTTAGATCCTACAAAACAATGGCAAAGGATATTAAGTATATAGCTGAAATAAAGGTATAATAGCCTATAATGTTCTGATTGATTGTTTTTAGGGTGGTCTTCATAGATCAATAACATTTGGCCTGCTTGTTTGAATGAAATCAGATGACCTAGGCCCCTATTCACAGAAAAATTAAAGAAATATAGCAGAAATTGGCATTTTGTTGTAAATTTTTCGATTAAAAGACTATTCAGATTGCTAAAAGATAAACTCAGTATTGGTAAGTTTGTTTTTTAGTTATCTGATTAATGTATTAATCAAATAGTTTCTGATTTTCTTCCCTGTTCAGTACTTGATAATAGGCTACTTGGAAATTAAAAATCATGTGGAAAAAGACCCAGACATTCTAAAAACTACTTTTAACCCTGCATACATAGCCTACCTATCTCTTTTTCAAAGGTACAAGGCTTCACTTTATCTCCCCCCCCCTACTCATTATAAACATTGTTCATAGCTTATATTTTAAACAAGCCTATGGCTGTTATATTTTAAAATAGGGCATTAGACTAGAATAAGGGGTATTGAGAAGGAAACATGTTAAGAAAATAGTTCTCACTTTATTATATGCAGAAAAATAGTAGTTAACACATTTTTAAAGCCTTTCTCATTTGATTATAGTTTGTAATTCCTAATTCCCTTTATAAAAGTCCAAAGTGATAAAAGAACACCCCCTCGCCCCATGCTTCTTTGCCTAAATGTATCTGATCAAAATTTTGACACAGTCATTTGTTTAAAATAGTTCATAGATCAAATAAATCTGCTTGCATGCTTGACAACCCCTCCCCCTAAAGCCATGAAATAGAATTTCAAACTAAATTTTCCAATCAAATGAACTCACTCCAGAGCTTATACAAAAAAATGTTTTTGGTAAAATTCTAGTTTAGTGACTTCTTGCTATCTTGGAAAGGAGTTAGGTTAGGAAAATGAAACTTCTGGGGATGTGTCTATAGGTTAAAGTATATCCTGGGAAGGTATTTTAAAGTACCCACCTCCACTCCTTCTGCCTCTAGAGGGTCCTGAATTTGCCTACATGACAGGTCTATACTTATTAAAATTTTGACAAAACAACATTTTACCTTAATTTTCAGTTACCAGTTGCTTTTTCTCTGCCTTTAGTTCTGAAAATTTAATTCCTTTTATTTGAGTAGAATTCTGAGCCATATCAATGTTTTTTTTTTCAAAATTTCACATATCTTTAAAACCTTATAAATTGGGAATGAGCAAAGTTGTGAAGTTGAAAACAACTTTGTTGTTCTTCATTCAAGCAGAAGATCTATTTTGCAAGGTTTCACTTTTATAACACACATATTTTCAAAGGTCATCAAAGGTTGGGACCCTCTAGAGGACGAGGGAGTAGAGAAAGGTACTTCAAAACACCTTCCTGGGATATACTTTAGCCTGTAGACCCATCCCTGAAAGCTTCATTTTCCTAATCTAAACCCTTTCTGAGATAGCAAGAAGTCACTAAACTGGAATTTTACCATGTTTTTTAATAATGGGCATGTTGCATAACTTGCAGCCCTTAACCTTAGGGGCTGTAGGGGGAGGGGTTGGTAGCCTGGGGCCTATTTATTTACTTTTTTTTGACCATTTTGAACTAAATGGGTATCTTTAATTTTTGATCAAATTCCTATGTGGAAAACAAGGTAGGGGGAAGGGTCTTTACCCTCCAGTCACTTTTAACTCTTAAAAAGACACTAGGAATTTTGGTATCAAATTAAATTACCCTGTTCTAATGTTTATACAACCATTCCTTCCTTAAAAACCTTATGGGGGCTGGGGGTGTGTGTGTGTGTCAAACCTGTAACCATGCTTTTTTCACCTTTGGTTATTTTTTTTTTTTGATAAAATGCCTATCTTGAAATCTTGATTAGAAGGATTTGGGGGAAAACAGTATATTTGGGGGGGGGGGGGCTGGTTGCCCTCTGATCAATGTTCACTCTTAAAAAGGGAACCAGAACATTTGGTTTCAAATCAAATTAGTCTCCTCTGGAGTTTTTTATTATCACCCCTTCATAAAATCATTACCTTAAATCACATTTACAGCAAGATAAGGTGGACTGCATCCTCCTGTAGAACATATTGCTGTTAAATTGATGAGGTGACACAATTAGTGGGTGTGACATCCCACTGGTACTTCACTTCTGTGTTACTCTACTCCATATTGACTGAATTTTTTGAAAGAGTTAATCAATTCACCAGTGACAGTCTCACTGGAAAGACTGTTCCAAGTTGGTAGAGCACATACTGAGAAAAATTTCATCCTCTCTCTATGTTTGGAGGGCTCCTATTGCAGCTTCATTGAGTGGCCTCTTGTCATGGTGGCAAGGGAGGGAGTAAAAATGGAGTTACCCATGTTATTTTGGTGCATTTTCTTCACAAAAATGACATCTCCTCTATGCTGCCAGTAAACCAATGTGGGTATCTTCAGGCAACACAGATGTTCAGGGTAAGGAAGCTGTTGGTGTGGGGCACAAAGCTTAGTTGCTCTTCTTTGTACACTCTCTAGGGCTGCCACATCACCCTTGTATTGAGGATTTGTAACAGGGCAGCCAAACTCCAAATGTGGCCTTACAAGAGCATTTTATGATCTTCTTTTTATCAGAGGATGGTGTGATGATATGGTTCATTTAATTACTCCCAGGGCTCTGTTGGCCTCAGCAACTTGTTGCATAGTGTGCTCATGGAACTTAAACTTCCTGTCAGTGATCACCCCTGAGTCTTGTTCACTCTCATTAGCCTCAACTGGGATACATGTGCCAGATTTATCCAGCTTAGAGTATGAAATCTGATTGTTGTGGGGACCCATGTGCAGGACTTTACATTTTGATGGGTTGAACTCCATCATCAAAGTGGAAGCCTATAAGGAGAGACCATTCAAGTCATTTTGCAGGGTTCCCTCAGCAATTCCAATTAATTGCTGTCATCAGCATAGAGAGTGGTGGGGTTTTGTAGAACATCCTCACCATAATTAATACATATAGAGAAGAGGATGGGTCCAAGGATGCTTCCATGGGGTACCCTGCTTATAACAGGTGCAGGCTCTGAAAATACAGTATCCCCATTGTCAGAGTAGACCATGACTTTCGGGATTCAGCCAATCAGAAACGATCTTATCCACTCCACAATGTCAGCATGAACTCCATGTGCATGGAGCTTGTGTAAAAGATATTTGTAGACTACTTTATTTAAGGCCTTGGTTTGGTTAAGTAACAGTACATCAACTGCTTTATCTTCCTCAATTAGTTTAGTGACTATATCATAAGACTGAATCAAGTTCATCTCAGGGGACTGATTCCTTCTGAAACCATGTTGAGACTTAGACAGTAAGCCATTTTTTTCAAGGTGATTAATAATAGCATCATTGAAAATGTTTTCAAGCAGTTTAGAAATGACTGATGTAAGACTAATAGGCTGGTAATTTTCAGGGCTATTTTTTATCTCCCTTCTTGAAAATCGAAACTATATTGGCCAATTTCCAACCAGCTGGTACCACCATCATCCTTATGGACATCTTAAAAATATCAGCCAGTGGTATGGCAACAAGAGCTGCAGATTTTTTCAGCAAACGTGGATGAATGCCATTGGGGCCCCAGGCCTTGTTTGGATCCAACTTATTCAGGCGCTTGAGAACATCAATCACAACAGATGGTATTCTGTGGAGATGGTTTCTTTCTGGGAAAGGGGGAGGAGGAGATACTGGAACTGAATGAGAGAAATTAGTGCCAAATGTGGCATTTAAGCAATTTGCAATTTCTACAGGGGAATCAAGTACATTAGCATCAGGATGCATAAGCTGGCTTATTCTATATCTATTAGGATTAGCACTGGAAACATACTTCCAGAAGTTGTTGGGGTTTGTTTTTGCACTAAGGGCTATATTTACTTCATAATCACTTATGACTTTATATATGATATTCCTCGGCTTGTTACAGCATTTCTTGAAATCAGCAAGATGATTCTCCTGTTTTGATTTCTTGTATTTCCTCCATGCCTTATTCTTACTCTTAATGCCTTCTTTTACCTCTTTAGTGAAAAATGGCAATGTTTT
Organism: Artemia franciscana; assembly: GCF_032884065.1. NCBI lineage: Eukaryota > Metazoa > Arthropoda > Branchiopoda > Anostraca > Artemiidae > Artemia > Artemia franciscana. The sequence continues at coordinate 8,881,077 of NC_088866.1, forward strand.
TGTTTTCTCTGTGTATGTTATGGAAGTAAATTGCTTCTCAACTGCTAGCAAGCATGACTTAAAATTAAACCCTAAATCATCCACATTATCACTAACAATAAAAGATTGCCAATCAACTTCAGACAAGTGTTCCCAGATTTTATCATAATCTGTATAATATCTTTTTGTCATATTACTTGGCCTAGTGGAAACCAGTACCAAAAACATAACACAATTGTGATCACTAGAACTGATTGCAGGTAAATATTTGAGAGATGTGACTGTGTCAGGATTATTTGTAAATACCAAGTCAAGTGTAGTTGGGTTTTGGCCATCTCTGTAATGGGTTGGTTCATCAATCAGTTGAGTGAGGGCAATATTTGCTACAGAATTCAGAGTTGTTTGGGCAGGGTTGTTTGGAATTGTGAATCTGTAGCCGTCAACCCATATCACATCTGTCATATTAAAGTCACCAGTGATGAAAACAGAATTTGAACTAGATGAAGCTATTTTAGTCACAAGATCAGCCGCGACTTGGTGTGAATCATTAGCATTAGATGCAGAGGGACTTCAATAAATGTTTCCAACATTTAATGTCTCTTCAGTGAGCTGACACTCAACAGCTACACATTCCACCCATGGATAAACATTAACATAAGGGAATAAACTCAGTATTATAGTTTTAATTATTCTTCACATAAATAGTAGTGCCTCTCCTGCACCCTTTTGAACAAAAATTAGAAAACACTTCATAACCATCAACTGCAATATGGGAATTCTCAAGCATTATAAGAGAATTTTTGGGACAAACTTCTGTAGCACAAAAAATATCAATATGCTGATTAGCTAATAGTTTCTTTACCTCTGGCAGTTTATTTGTAATACAGTCCAGATTTGAATGCATCACTTTCAACAATCTTCTATTTCTTTCTGGGCTACTTATTGCCTTGCCACAATGGGGGTGCGTTTCACTTTCTTCAATCAACAGCTCTGCTGAGCGTGATACTGCATTTGTAATCATGGATACTGCAGTGTGGTAAGAGCAACTTAATTCAGATAACAAACCACTATCGTCAGGAGAGACACAAGATGAACCAGACCTCTGTTGCCTGTGAGTGTTGCAGCAACTGTGCCCTACGGCACACAGTTGCGGAGCAACAGTCCATTTACTTCCAAAACTAGGACCGTCTTAACTTGACGCCAATTCAAAGTATTATGTTTCAAGACACACATTTCGGGAATTATTTCCGGGAAACCCGAAAGAGATACGGAAATAACGTCTTATAGTTTTCTGCTTAACTTTTGATGGTCTAAGCTAGGAAAATATAAAACAAACCAAATTCACCAAAAAATTTAAATTGCCCCAAGGGCATGACAAAACTTCCAAATAGAAAAATCCAAAGAAGGAATTTTATTTCGGAGAAACTATTGTAAGCTCCAGTTGTTAGGAGATCGAGACCTGTCGAACCGCGTTGGAAAAAAAATTCTAGCTGGTCCAGAACAGAAGTTACCTCTAGAATGTCAAAACTTCGGAAATTATTTCTTAGAGAACAAAGCAACTTGGTATATAGAACACTTCACTTCTTCTTGCATACTTTTCATAGCACTACTCGATAAAAATATAAGAAACATCAAAATCGAAAATTTGAGAAAATTCCAAAAAAAAATCGGAACGACATGGACTTTTCCGGAATTATTTCCGGGAAATCTGTAAGAGCTACGGAATTTTGTGCTCCGGTTCTCGAAGAGACAAATGAAAGTTCTACATGAGTTCAGCATAACTGTATTTCTAACAAGTTCATTTCCGAAGCTAGGGTCGTCTTAACTTGACGCCAAACATTGAACGCAGAGTTTCTAAGAAAAAAAACGGTTTTATTTTTTTTTTATGGAAAACTGTTAGAAATTTTAGGAACTTCTGTGGAGCTTTTTTACTCTGTTTCACGTTTCCCTTGCCTCTGAAAAATCTCAAATTTTTAACTCTTACCACTTCAGAGCTACAGGTCGATGATCACAGTGAAAAAAAAAACAAAAACAAAAAAACTACAAAAGCAGTAGTGTTACTCTGCAACACAATAACTAGATAAACTTACATCACTAACAACACTAGATCTTGAAGACTTTAGACTATTTACAAGGGCAGGAGTCAAAGCTTCCATGTCTTGGGAAGCCTCAGGTGGGTGTCAAGTGCCCAGGACATTGTATTTTGAAACGATCAACAAGTCACAAATAACCAAACCAGTCTCACCAGCCTCGCTTCTACGCTTCACTTCTTCAACAAGTCTTTTCCTAAGCTCCCTATCATCTCTAGAAAAATCCCTATGAAACTGGACACTCTCCTTTTGTTGTCTAGAGATCTGAAGAATCTTCTTCTTGATATTAAAACCATTTCTTGATGTTGAAACCCTTAAAAACCAAAATAGGCAACTTGTATAACTTACAACCCTTGCCCCCAGGCTGTGGGGTGGGGGAGCCTCAACCCTGGAAGCATAGTTACATGACGTTTAGGCTTTTTTTTTAACTAAATGGCTATCTCAAAATTTTAATTGGATGCATTTGAGGAAAAGCAAACACGGGGGGGGGGGTGGTGGTAATTGCCCTCCAATCCCTTTGGAATCTTAAAAATGGCGCTGGAACTTCTAATTTCCTACCTGAAGTTTATATGACTACCACTTTTGTTTGAAGTGCCTCTAGGAAGAAACAGAATAATAAATAAATAATATAACATTAAACCCTTATGGTTCTTTACTATAGACAACACTGTAGCATTGCCAGTGGTTTGGTATTTTGAGCCATTTCTTGACCAAAAAAAAAAAAAAGAAAAAAAAAGACAAAACAAACACAATCAGTAAATTCTTGGATGTAGCAAAGGCTATTAGAAAGTTTTTATTGAAAAATTGTTAATTTTTTTTTTATTAAAATAATTTAAAGGAAAAAATTGTTGTTATTGCAGTTAGTTCTAACGAAGAATGCTCATGTGAGGCTCCTTATTTAGGTAACCTTTCAAGATTGCTTTGTGGGAGGAGGAATGCAATATTAGTCTTATAAGACCATTTACTTCTAAACTAGCTACTATAACTGTTTGGTTTGGATTAATTTTTTTTTTCAATTTGAACTTTTTAGTATTCCTGCCAGGTGTGAGTCTGGTTATTTTTACCCTTAAGGAACATTGTTTATATAAATTTTACCAATCTTCAAAGTCTACAGTGTTTGTAAAGTCTGTAATTTAGATTGTAAAGTCTACACTTTACAATCCATATACTTCTTGAATTTTAGTAGACCGTAAGTCAAACTGTCTTTATTTGAAGTCAAAGCTACATTTTTATCTGCTGTTAGCCTGCCCAATTCCTTATTTCTGTTTAGTTTCTGGATGTTTATCTATGCACATAGTCCTAAACCACTGGAATTAAATTGTTGCTTTACATAAACATTTATATGACATTTATATTGCTGCTATTGTAGCTACTATCAATTTTACAGAAAATAAATTTTTGTCAGTTAAAAAAACAAATAGAAATCAAATTCATAAAGTATTTGGTTTTCAATAAAAGTGATGAGCTAGCTCAGGAAAAAAAGAACAATTTGTCCCTTCAAGGTGACAAAACTATGTACCCTTACCAGCTAGGCCATCATCTATTCTTTTTAATACTACCAAACATTGAAAAGATAAGTTGTATACTGGAAAGTCAAATTCTCAGCATGTTCCCTTGGGAAAATATGGGAATATAATGTATTTCATTTTATGGTAAAAATAATGATTTTGCTGGGTTATTTTGCCATCCTGTCATTCATGCAAATTACTTTCATGGAGTACATATATACTCCATTATGTATAAGGTTTTAAAATAATTTTTTTTTGTGTTACCCTTCACCTCTTGAAAAACTTTCTAATACTCTTGTCTATACATGGGCTGTGTTCCTGTTGATATATTGCTCAAACCTTCTTTATTTTAATCACCGTTTTCCTTTTTTAGGCAAAGAGGCTAGCTAAAAAGCAGTGGACTGCTGGACATGTTCCAGGAAAGATATATTTCCAAGTGATTGGCAATGGCTCTAAAGGTTCCCCAAAATCTGTTTATTTTTACACAGATCAAAACAAGTAGGTATATTAATGTATATACACACACACACTCACACACACACACAGACACACACACACATACACACACACACATATATCTATATATATATATATATATATATATATATCAAGACATTAAGTAAGAAACTTACAAAGACTGACCATAATATGTATAGTTACAAGCAGTACCAGTCAATGAATTATTTAAACAAAATGAGCAACTCTGAAATTCCAGATGGTACCCTATATAAAAGGGTACTTAGTCACAATTTGATAGGAAGAATTAGTTTGTCTGGAGCATTATGGCAAGAAACCTTTCTAACAAAAAATGTTTCTTTTGTCTTGTACAGTGTGTCCAAAAAAGCCTGGATGCATACAAATTTTGATGTTTTATTTATTTATTTTTCTAAATTATCTTTCAATCTCAGATTGAATGATAGATCTGTCTAAAGAAAGAACAATTGAGTTGGCACTCGTGAGGGAAGTTTGCAGGGGTTGAACTTTTCCAGGAGAAATTTTACAGTGGGAGAATTTGCAAGAATTCCCATACAATGTTCTTTTTGTTTCTCTTACTTTATCTTTACTAGATAAAGTAAGGGTAATTTTCCGAGGCAAAGTTTCACCTGGTTGGAATTGTCTAGAGCAGTGGTTCTCAAACTGTGGTACACGATCCGCTTGAGGGCACACAAAATTTTTCCAAGGGTATGCAGCCAGCCAACAAAAAAAAAAAAAAAAATTAACTTTAGGCCTGGCAAAGTTGTCAGAATTGTTTCTTTCTGAATTCCAAGTGATTTCAGTGGGAATACGTTGATGTGCACGCACCACTAAGGCTTAGTCATCAGAGTAGCTGTGTAGGCTGTCTCGTCTCTCGTGTCACTGTAGTGCAGTAGTATTTTCTGTTATTACAAGCTTGCTCTCAGTATTGTGTTGTTTTTGTGGTGACTTGTGTTATTCTGAGGCCACTTGATCCTGCTCAAACAGTACATCAGGGTATTGATTCAGTATGTAAGTGAATTTCACATTAACACTGAATAAATTTCTCCTAAAGAAAAGGCTTTATGATGATCTGAATAAAAGTTCTGGGCCATCAATTTCACAAAATGAAAGTAGTCCTAAATGTCTTGTTACTAATGAACAGCCCAAGGAAAAAAAACACAAAAACTACCAAATGAATCTATAAGTAAAGAAAGAAAATATGACGATTTGTTTTTATAATTAGGTTTTACTTGGACTGGAAGCTCAGACTTAATCCACAATGCACTGTTTGTCCTGAAATTTTATCAAACAAGTCTATGAAACCTTCTTTTTCAAAACGGCATTTTGAAAGCAAACATGAGAATTTATTTAAAAAAAGGAGTTACATCACTTTGAACATCTTTTGGCAGATCTTAAAAGTGTGAAATATGCTATAAAACAGTTTTCTGATGCAGAACGCATAAACAGTGCTGTAAAACCTTTTTACAAAGTTAGTTATTTTTCTGCAAAGGTTGGTAAAAACCTTACTATTGGCAGAATCTAATCCTCCTTGCTATATCAGAAATTGTTTTTTGTATGTTTGGAGAGAAAGAAGCAAAACGAATTAAAACAATTTCATTTTCAAATGGTACAGTTTCAAGGGGAATTATTGATATGGCGTATGAAACAAAGAACAACTTGTTGGAACAATTTGAGGTACTCCCTGCTTTGGTATACAACTTGATGAAACCACAGCTGTTGCTGGCATAGCCTAACTAATTGTTTTGGTATGTGGTATTTTTCAAGAGGTAGTACTTGAAGGTATTTTTTTTTGTAAGGCAAACAAAAGGGGAATACATTACTAAGTTATTAGATTTTTTTTTTAACCAGCTTGTGTGGAAAGACTGTGTGTCAGCTTCTATGGATGGTGCTAAGGCTATGAGTTCTTTCATCACGGGGCTTAGTGTAACTTATTTGGGGGACTGAGCATAAGTTCACTCATTGTGTTTTTCACCAAGAGGCTTTGGTGGCTAAGAGCCTCCTTGATGAACATAAAGATGTTCTTGATTGGAATGTTAAAGTTGTGAATTTTCTAAAAACTAGGCCTCAAAGATCTTGTTTCTTAAAAATTCCATGCCAGGAAATATGGAGTCTGCCTGATAAGTTATTGCTACATACTGAGATACAATGGCTTTCTCGGGAAATGTTGTGTCCTGTTTATTTGAAATCTGCAAAGAACTACATTTGTTTATCGAACACAAATCCCATCTGAAATTCCGTAGGCTACTTGCTGATTTTGATTGGTTTTTGTGGCTTTTTTAAGTGATATTTTTGAAAAACTCAACATCTGGAATTCATACATGTATGGTAGTGTTTCTGATATTTTTTATGTAGAAAAGAACACTAACGCAATATTGAAAAAGATCACTCTCTGGGAAAAACAAATAGAAAATAACAACTGCAAGCAGTTTCAATAAATACATACATTTTTGCTAAATAATGAGAAAAACATACTCGATTTCACTGAACTCAAGACTCGAATGATCCAATATTTGATTGCACTGAGGATTTGCATCAGAGAGTACTTTCCACTTTTGCAGAAATAGTTAGACTGGATATTTGACCCCTTTAATGCTGATGCTATGGACACTGACCAGACTAACTTTCAAAAGGAGCAGCTCATTGAAGTCTCATGTGATTCTACACTGAAAAACAAATATTTGACTGTTGGTGCTACATTGCTAGATTTTTGGATTCATATTGGGGAGGAACACAAAGAACTATCAAGCTCTTCTGTTAAATTTCTCGTAGGGTTTTCTACCACTTATTTAATGTGAAAAGGGTTTCTCAATTTTAAACTATCTTAAAAGTAATTCTAGAAACAAATTACATGTTGAAGATGATTTAAGATTGTATTTAACCAAGTTAGAAACCAATTTCTTTAAACTATGTAAAGGGAAAAAAACTCACCAATCTGTTTCAAAGTAAGCTCTTTTTGTTTTTCAGATTTTGTGTGTGTTTGTTTTTAAACAATTTTTTTTTGTAAAAAATATATATTTGTTTTTACTTAATCATGGTGTGTAATTGAGTTTAGAAGTTTAAGGCTCTAAGATTCGTTTAATATTTTATCTCTAGTTTACTTAGTACCAGTAACTTAAAACTCTTTCATTCGTCTTCGTGGTGTGAAGACCATTTAGTCTAAAAAGGATAAAACTAATTGGACTGGTTTGACTGGATTTTATTGTCGCATTGCAAAGTGAAATAACTAACCGGTTTTGGCTCACCCGGAGATTTACTGTTTACCTGTGCTTGATTACATGCTGAATTAAATCAATAAGAAAGTGGCTTTATTGCAATCATTATGGCAGTATCACAAAAGAACTTTGATGAAGCAGTGAAGATTTTAACGGAAAAACTTGATGCCGTAATCCGTTCTCAAAGAGACATCAACAAGTCCATTCAGTCCCTTACAGGGGAAATAGCTACGCTAAAAAAGGATGCCTCCGATCGAGATATAAAAATTGGCCAACTGGAAAAGGAGTTGGAGGATCAAAAATTAAGGTGTGATCAACTGGAGAATCAGGTACTGGAAAGTGATGTCAAGGACCGCAAATTAAATTTGTTAATTCATGGCATGCCTACTGAGCGGCCGTCTCAAACAGTTGAAGAAAATGTGAAATTTTTTTTATCTGATACAATGGAGATAAGCCACCCCATTCAGATTACGAAGTGCTACCGTATGCTTGGTGGTTCCGTTAACGTTACTAATCGAAGGCCTCGTCCGGCACCTATATTTATCTCGGTTGTAAACGAACAGAACATTCAGAGGATTCTCAACTCAGTTCGTAAATTGAAGGGGAGCGGCATTCGTGTGTGCACGGATCTTCCCCCCAAGCTAAACGCTATTCGAAATGAACTTCTTGTGAAAGCAAAGGATTTACGTGAATCAGATTCCGCAAAGTTTACGCGTGTTAAACAGAAGGGCTCGAAGCTTTGGCTTGAATCCAAATCCACGGCCTCGTCACCCTGGGAAAGAGTGATGGACTAGTTATTGCTGTCCCTTTGTAATTATTATTAGTATTGTGATAGACATTTTGATTGATTTTCTTGCCACTTCTGTCACAGTGTTGTGTACATGTTGGGTTCTACAACCTCGTTTTTTGCGTATGATCTTTTTTTTAGTTTTCTAGTGTTAGTAGGTCTAGTGAAAAAAATTAGGTTTCGAGGTCTTGTTTGTTCTCTGCCACTTTTTTACCCGATTTGCCTGATTAGTGGTGCGGTGCCATTTCCACTTTTTCGTCGTGCCTGCCTGGGACATAGGGTAAAGATGAAATTTATATATAGCACGTGAGTAGTGGGGAGTCTGGGGGAGGATTGGGGAGCCGCCTCGATGATCAGCTTGATCTAAAAAATATTTATTATGATTTTTCCCCTTTTGCTAAAGGTGTTTATGATGATCATTTAGCTAGCCTTCCTGCTACTGATTTTTTATTTGAAGGGGATTTAGGAACACCTGTATTTGATGGGAACTTAAGATCAGCACTTTTTAACTGCAGAGGTTTGGCTAGTAGCCACGAGTTTGTTTCGCAGTTACTTTGTAACCACAGGGTAAGTATTTTAGGCCTATGTGAAACCTTTTTAAGTAATGAAAATGCAGAATTCATGAATTGTGATGGGTTTAAATTTATATCTAATAATAGGGAAAATAGACAGGGTGGCGGAGTTGGACTTTTTGTTCGGGATGATATTCGATTTGTTGTGAAGAAGCAACTATCTAAGCATGACCAAGAGATGACCTTTGAGAGCATTTGCATTGAGTGTGTGATTGATAATAGGAAAGTTCTTGTTTGTGTTGTTTATCGATCACCATCGGCTTCGTTACAAGAGTTTTTGCGAATTTATGAATGCTTCATTGAAGATGTGACTAATTTGAATTCTGAGCAAGTTCTGGTAATGGGTGATTTTAATATTAATTTATTGTTAGCTCAGACAAATAGACCGAGAATTTCTAATCATTTGCATGAAAAATCGCTTGAGTTTCTGTGCATGAACCTATCAAAATCACTTTTACCATCATGCAGGTCTGCGACCCGGGTTACGGAAGATACGGCTACTCTCATTGATAATATTTTTTCTACTATCCCCGTTACTCTTTCGCATATTATATTTACAGATGTTTCTGACCATTGTGTGGTAGTTGCGGATGTTGGAATTAATCACAGACCAAAATTTTTGGAATTTAAACAAACTCGAAAAATTGATAAAGAAGGAATGGATAAATTGAGGAACCTTTTGTATTTAAATGAATGGACTGCAATTCTTGAATGTGAATGCCCTGAGATTTCTACGGCTCTGTTTTTAAAATATTTCCGTGAGTGCTTGGATGAAGCATGTCCATTGAGACGCATTAAAATAAAAAAATATACACTCCCTAAAAAACCATGGATCTCACGCGGGCTTCTACACTCTATTTCAATAAAAAATAAGCTATTTAAAATATCTATGTCATTCCCATCTACTAAAAATAAAGAAGAGTTTAAAAAGTATAAAAATGTCCTGACACAGTTAATTCGGAAAGCAAAAGCTAGATATTTTGAAAAATCATTTGTAGAAGCTCGTGGGGATCAAAAACATACTTGGAGACTTATTAACTCTCTGTTGGGAAGGTCTCAAAAATCTTCATTTCCGAATGAAATGTTACGTGGTGATGGTACTTTTTCTTCCGATAAGCAGGAAATAGTGAACTTGCTCAATGCTCATTTTGTAAGCATCGGTGAAAAAACAGCTAATGCATCTCATGTTTCTCCAAATAATAATAACAATGATTTATTTAAAGATCACATGCCCCCTCCCTCTGATAAAAGCATGTTCCTTTCCCCGGTTACTGAAATTGAACTAAAACAGATCATATCTAAAATGAAGAACGGTTCATCTGAAGCCCTTGATGGATCTTCTACTAATTTGGTCAAAGAAATATTCCCAGTTATATCACCGGTTTTATGCCACATTATTAATCTTATATTTGTAACTGGTGTCTATCCTTCAACATTTAAATCAGCAAGAATTGTGGCCCTACATAAAGGTGATGACCCGAGGCTTCCTGCTAATTATCGTCCTATATCGATACTCTCTGCTTTTTCGAAGGTTGTAGAGCGAGCACTGTATAACAGAATTTATTCTTTTTTTGAGAAATTTGATTACATTTCTAAACTTCAGTTTGGATTTAGAAAAGAGCATTGCAGTGATCATCCTATGGCTATTATTGTCCAACATATTAATGATTGTCTTGACCGTGGAGAAACGCCTGCAACTATATTTTTAGACATACAGAAAGCTTTTGATTCCATTTCTCATGAAATTCTTTTGTATAAGCTTTCGAATGCTGGTATTCGTGGTAATTGCCTTAGGTTACTTGAATCGTATCTTCATAGGAGGCAGCAGATACTTATATATAATGATGTTAGATCTGATTCTTTACAGCAGTCAGATAAGGTTGGTGTTCCCCAGGGATCCGTATTAGGACCTCTGCTTTTCCTAGTTTACATTAATGATTTGTGCTCAGCTACTGGAGTTTCTTCTATAGACACTCAGTTTGCTGACGACACTGCAGCAACCGTTTCTGGTAAATCTCGTGAAGAGCTAGTGGTCAATTTAACATCCGCATATGATAGATTGTCTACTTGGCTCTCTGATAATAGACTGCTTCTGAATAGAAAGAAGACTAAGTTTATTGTTTACAGCAGGACGGGTCACAAGTTTCCAGATATAGAATCAGTTTCCATTTCTGCGAATGAACCTGAGTCTGTTATTGAAAGGGTTGTATTGATAAGATATTTAGGAGTTGTGTTTGACGAGAATTTGTCATGGAAAGAGCAAATTAATCAGGTTAGAGCAAAGTCTGCCCGTGGAGTTGGTATAATGTGCAGACTGAAAAACCTTCTTCCATATTGCGCTCTTAAATCCATTTACTTTTCCCTTGTGCAATCCCATTTTGATTATGCATCTATTATTTTTTTGAAAACTTTTAAAAGTAATGTTACCCCTCTACAGATTATACAAAATAAAGCAGTTCGTATACTTAAACCTTTTCTGCCTTCGCCATCAAACTTCCCCTTAAAATCGACAACAGAGACCCTTTTTTCACTTCATAATATTCTTCCTGTTCGGCAAAGTATCCAATTTTTAAGTGTTATGTTTAAGATTAAGCTTGAACGAGAAAAGCTCCCCAGATATTTTGCATCGATGGGTCTTATTTCTTCTCCTTCATCTTCACAAGTTGAAACCCGTGGTAAATATAATCTGCGGACTCCTAAGGTAGTTACAGAGAGGTCGCGTTTTTGCCTGAGGTATTTGATTCCTCTACATTGGGAAAGTTTGAAAAATGAGATTGATTTTAATATAAGCATATATGCTATAAGACGGAAGTTGAAAAGAGTGCTGATTGAAAGTTATAAATCTAAATAATATGATTTTTTATTTTTTTTATTTATTTTTTTTTTATAGGGATGTTTATATTTTTTTTTTTTTTTAGTATTGGGTTGGTCTCTGGGGTTCGCCCATGAGGCCTCCAGATGTCTTATGACTCACTTGGTTTTAAGTTGTAAATTTAATTGTGTCTCAGGATGGTGCGCGGAGGATGGAAGTGGTATCGTACGGCACGGGATTTGTTTTTTATTTATTTCTGTCAAGTTTGGTTAAGAGAAGTTTTTATTTTTAATTTTGTGCATATTTAGTGTTTCTTAAAGGTAGCTCAATTGCATTCGAGCTATACTCTCAGCCTTGAGTTACCTAATATTTTGTATATATTGGTTATAATAAAAGAACCTTGAACCTTGAACCTTGGAGTACCGAAAACGTTTTTGTGTGTAAAAAGGGGTACAGTGTCTAAATAAGTTTGGGAACCACTGGTCTAGAGGATCTAATGGGGGGGGGGAGATTTCCACACAAGAAATTTTCCTTGAGGGTATTTTATGCTGGAAAAATTCTCCATGGGGAAGTTTCTGCGGTGAGCAAATTTATACTGGGGGGGGGGGGATTTCTCGGAAATAAAATCTTTGAAGGGGAATTTCTAGTATGATTTGAAAAACTACCGAAAAGTGTGCTAAGAGTAACTTTTCAGGTGAAATCATTTGCAAGAAATTTTCTGGTGGGAAAATTAACAAGAATAGAGTTGTCTGGCATAAATTTTTCCAGCAGTGGGGGAAAGTATTTTATGTGGGAGGAACTTTCGCGTGGGGGGATGTAACTTTTCATGGAGAGGTGCTGGATTTCCTGGCATTATTTAAAAAATGATTAGAAACTAAATTAAAAAAAAAGTCAATAGAAAGTAAGGGCCAACATTTAAACCAACAAAAATTCTTGCCTATTTGAGGGGCTTACCCGCTCCTCAATACCTTGATCTTGACGCTAAAGTTTGATTTTCGTCCCAATTTATCTAAGAATGACTTCTGAAGGATTATGAATTATAACAATAAGAATCTTTTTGAAAAGCACTAAAAAACTAGGAGGGGTTTACCCTTTTCACAAATGGAATACTTTTGGTTCGTTTTGATGTTGCTCCTCACTCTCAGAAGAAAAAACTTTTTAATCTAATCTTCTAATAAATTTTTAGAATTTTTAAAATTCGTATGTATCCAGACTTTGCAGACACCCTGTATATTCGATGTATAACAATTTATAGTAGATACCATCTAGTGCTCTTAATTTATATCCCATTGCCCCTATATGTTGAAGAATTAGATGCAGTGTCAGAATTCAAGAGTCCTGGATGAACTTCGTCGAAGTAACGATGCTAGGGCTGTTTTAAAAAGTAAAAAAAAAAATAGTCTTAGTTTTATTGTTTTGCAATTTAATGTAAATTTCTTGTTTTTTATGTTTTTGCTGGTGTTGTTTTTTGGACGGCCCTTGGACATAGGGCCGAAGTATTCATTCAAATATAGAATTCCACTGCCTTGCAGAAAGAATTCCTTATTGTTCTTCCTGTTGTTGATGTTTATGAAATGCAACCTACCATTTTATTTAGAAAATTCAGTTTCTAGATCTAGGGATTAGCATAAAAACTTTTTCATTTCCTTCAAAAAAAAACATTGACGTTTGTTTACATAGAAGCATGTGTATATCAGATGTGTAAGGGAGGATTTTCAGGGAGGGGGGGAAGTGAGTTGGATATACATGAAAAAACAACCCACTTCAATAAAAAAAATACTGGGGAATTCAGAAATATCTTTACATTTTGTGTGGGTCTGAGGTTAAAGCAGCTCCTGGCATACATGCCTGTATGCAGGGGGAAGGGATTGAAATAAGTGATTGAAAAATAATGATTCTACTCACTTGCATTGATATTTTATCGTGATTAATGCTAGAATACTTCACAAGTACTACTACTACTACTGCTAATAACTCACTGCAGCACCAAGCCGCCTGAGGCCTCACAGCTACAACACAGCTACGCACGCTCCTCCTCCAACCTAATCTGTTTAAAGCCTTCCTCTTTACACCCTTCCAGGAAGTTAGCCTCCTGCTATATGTTTTAGGTTTTTTTCAGCAGAGGAGCTGAAACACATTCCTTATTCTGTTCTTTTTAGTGCAGACTACCGTCTCAAAATTATGCAAAATTACTAACCTAACATGTTCATATTCTTGCAAACCTCAAAGTTTTTGGTAGCAATACCATGGTTGCCCTTAATCGCAAATTCGTAGTTTTCCTGAAGCTATTCGCAGAAGTGTACACCAGTATTGCCGTTGTCACAGGTTTCGTGTAAAATGCCACTGGTTTTTTGTTTTGTTTTTAAGGATTGCACAGTTAAAGATTTTTACCATCGAGCAGTGAAAAGTGTCAGATTTTTGAAGTAAGCGCCTGCAGATTTTACTCTTAGAAATTGGATTTCATGAAGTGTCATAAATCCTACATTTAAGTGCAAATGGTAGTTCTTTGCTGTGGAGTTTTCTTTTCACGCTATTTACTTCTATTGGTAAAGTGTGCATGAAAATATAACTTTTTCAACCAGAAGTGGTTTTTAAGAACATGGGATACAAGTTAAAGGATCTAATTTTTTTTTTTTCATTGTTGTGACAACACTTTCTCCTTTTAATTACCAAGACAGTCAGCTATGGGGAAACTTTATTCCATCTGTAATTATTTATGTGTTGTAAGAATACCTGTGATAATGTATATTAACTTGTTGAACCAGACAGTCATTTTTAGAGGAGGGGCGTGGGATTCTACTCGGTTGAATGAATAAATCATGCTCTGAACAGTGATAGCTTCATGAGCAGAAATCAGATTTCAGACTTTTCTTAGCTTTAGGAAAGTTCGCGTCCGGCTTTGCACATCATCACTTTAGATAATTTTAGGAACGGAGTCTGAGAGCTACATTTAATTTACCCTTCATGTTGACTCTTCTTTTTGGGATATTATCACCATTTAGGTTCGTAGATTTTTGACGTAATTTTTGCAGGTTTTGTAGTACTTTTCATGTTTTGAAAATCTGTATGGAAAGCACTGGTTTATACGTGGAAAAGTATACACAAGGGCCTATAAAATCTAGTTACACTTGGATTTCGAATTGTGTTGGAACCGTGCTAAATAGATGTCCTTTGCGCCCGATTCCATATGTTAATAGCAAAATTTATAATTCTAAAATTATTTTAGCCTAATTCTGAATTTTAGGTACTTGTTTAACTGTGGAGAGGGAACTCAAAGACTGACTCAGGAGCACAGGATGAGATTTGCTAAGCTGGAAAACATATTCTTGACCAGTTTGCATTGGGATAATATTGGTGGGCTTCCTGGAGCGTGTCTTACAGCTCAAGAAATGGGCAATGCAGGTCTCACAGTTCATGGGCCATATGGATCTGTAATTATTTTTTTTTCTTAGTGTTTGATTCTTATCTAGAAAAATATTATGACTAAAGGTGATCTGCTGTAAGGGCACTGAATTATAAGGATACTAAAATCTCGTCGCAGTATTAACCCGCACAAGGCTGATGCTCCCGTTAACATTGCTCATGTTGAGAAGCTTTATTATTTTTTTTTTTTATGAATATGATTTTTTTAACTAGCCTTTCTTAATTATAAATATTAATGTAAATTTGTTTTTTTTTTACTGTTAATTTTACTGTTTTTTTAAAACGAAAATGCCTTTAAAATGAAAAATTTAGCTGATTATGTGTTTCTAATGGTTGTTAGAGCCTCTCAAAGATAGTGTCTGGTGTGATACTATAGGGTGTACAATGAAGCTTGAAATGCCATTAAGCGTGCTTTATTTGTTTACATTTACTTGCGCATGCTATAGAGACACGCTACATGATAGACATGCGATGATGTTATAAATTATTCTAATGTTTGAAACCTACCATTCAAATAACTTTCAAACCATTTTAAGTGTGATCTTTTTATACCTATACGTTCCAATCTCGCATTAAAATATAAAAATCTACTGTATCAAAACTTTTTTTTTTAATCAAAGAATACTGTTAGTGGAATTTCACTTTTTGTAGACAATTATTTACGAAATCAACGAGGTGAATAGCAGCATGACTGGTGGAGTGGCCTCTGCGAAAGCTAACCTGCGTCTCACTTAATAGTCCATACTTTGTAAGATGATCATAAAGGCGTTCATGGACCACTTTCTCAAGTATCTTGGGGAACAACAGCAATATTGAGATAGGTCTCCAGTTACCCTTATCTGACTTCAAATCTCCTTTGAACCGAAGTATTACTTTAGCTTGTTTCAAGGCATGTGGAAAGGTGCCTGTCGTCAGGGATATGTTAATAATGTGAATCAAGGAAGGAAGTAGATACATCATTGTGACTTTGAATATCCTTAGATTTACATCCATTAATATAATAACAATTTCTATAACCTCATTACTTGTACATTTTTCAAACCGAAATTCCGATCTTTCCCCTCGATCATCCACAAATTCATCTGAAAGAAAGTTTTTTGAATCATTTCTGGCACCCTCATGAACTGAAGATCCTATTTTTGAACAATGACCGAAATGGTTGGTGACAACAACTTTGTCACTTACAGATATTCGATTAATGTCAATACAAGGAGAATGGCTGCAATTTTTTCTTCCCATGAATTCGCTAATAACTTGCCACATTGCCTTAGTATCACCCTTGTGCTCACTGAATTTTTTACTAAAATGCCTCTGTTTGGGTGTCTTTCTGAATTCATCCGATCTAAACTCCTCGAAATCAGTCGGATTCTGAGCATTTAGAACTTGTTCGTATAACAGATTTGTCTTGTTTCTCTTACTTATGATTTGATCAGTTATCCATGGCTTTCATGGTTCATCCTTCTTCTGCCTGACAGCTCTTAAGGGACTCCTTTTATTATAAATTGGCTGTAAAATAGGCATGAATTTATTATAAGCAAGTGAAGAATCATCAGTTATTTCCAAAACAGTGTCCCAGCTGAGATAGCTCAGTTCCTCAGCAGATTTATTCAGGCTTTGTTCCCTAAGCTCATCCACCCTTAATTTCTTCGACCGAGCATAAACTTCTTTAATATAAGTTAACTGAGTCACAACTGGGCGATGGTCTGAACCGGGGTGCGCAGCCGCATCTGCGCAATTATGATTCAAATAAGCAGAACTAACGAAAACATAATCAATCAGAGTGGCAGAGTGATTTTATATAGGGGTTGGCACACAAACTAAGGTATAAAGATCATTTGAAATCATATAATTAAAAAAAAATCTAAATTATCAGCTGTAAGATTGAATAGGTAATAATTAAAATGACCCATAAATATTCAATTCAAAGCTGTTGCAGAAATACATCGTAGCAGCCCATCGAAACCATCAATAGACTCATCCAGACGAGCACTGAGCGGCTTATACACCATACTAATCAAAATGTAATGTAATATATGTGTATGAGCAATGTAATTATTATATTTCTATTATGTTTATCATAGACTGCAATGGCGTAACGAAAGAGAAGTCTCACAGTGAATGAAATACTGACTACCCCACCCAAAGATTCCAAGATTTCCGACCTTGAAAATTTTGACTTAGACCCTAACCTTGCTCCAGAGGACGAGTCTTAAATGCTTGAGATGGATGTAGAAATTGGGATCGATGAATGTAGGATGTCAGCAAAGTGACGAAATGGAGCTGTTAGACTCGTAAGGTGATGAACGTTACATTCCTTTAGCAAGCAGATCAAGAATTGATAGCAACAGGCAGAAAAAGATATAAATATGAACTTAGTGACACAAGATTGAAGAACCAAGTTGGCGAATGTTGTACCTCCAATAATGCATTTCTCTGTGTCTATTGAACAAAATGCTGGACAGCTAGAGATAATCACATTTTACAATGCTGGTAAGAGTAGCGTTGACTCCATTGATCAAAACTGTTCAAACCACAGCACCATTGGAAGGATAAGCTTTTGCCGATGGCAGTTATTCATGCTTACTATACCTATCCAGGAGAATAGTATTCTAAGGACGATAATCCTCATTGATCCCGGGAGGCATATCGTAGATTTTTACTTGAAGATTTGTGCTACCATGTTGTGTCTGCCTCGTGATTGATCAAAATCTGATTGCTGAATTTTTTTTGAAAATGCCCTACAAAATGCAGATCCTCGGTTCAAATTAAAGAAAAGCCGTCGCAATTCTGTCCTGGAGAAAACGACATGAAATCAGGGTTCACCTGTAAAGGAAGTAAGAAAGCATGTTTAAGTGGTTAATAGAAAAATTTATCTAATTCATTTTAATTTATTGGGTTCGGCTATCGCATATACTTTTAACCATCATATTGCCGTATTTATAAAACCTATGGATCAACAGTAGAAGGATTTTTTTTTAAAGATCACCAATGCGAAGAATAAAAAATTTTGTAACTTATAATAAACCAACAATATTCAATTAAACTACAGTATTTAGTATGATTTTTGAAGACCAAACGTCATGTAAGGCCCTGGAGGGGACCCTCAGCCCTCAATATTTGACCCAAGGAAAAGTGAACTAATCTATATGTTAGAATCGGACTTGGCACAATAAGTCGTCTTCCGTACATCACAATGTGCTACTACTGCTGCTAACAACAACTCACTGCAGCACCAAGCCATCTGAGGCCAACACAGCTACGCATGCTTCACCTCCATCCCAATCTATTCAAAGCCTCCCTTTTTACACCCTCCCAAGAAGTTTCCATTTCCTTTAAATATTTTTTTATGACGTCCTCCCACCCCAGACGAGGACGAACTGCTTTCTGTTTGGCCCCAGACGGTTGGCTGAAAAGGACAATCATCGGCAATCTGTCATCTTTCATCCGCACAAACCGCCCTAGCCATCTCAACCTTTCTTTCATTACAGCCCTAGAAAGCAGGATTGAACCACAGTTTCTTATAGCCTACGGTTTGAAATACGGTCAGTCTGGTGGGTTCCCAGACCAATCCGTAGGGAATTTCTGTGGAAAATATCTAGCAAATATTCATATGCTTTTCGGAGTGCCCATGCTTCAAAGCCATATTTGACCTCTGTCATGTAGCTTCTAATATTCTAATCTTGGTTTGCAGACTTGTCTTCCTATTCTTCCAAACTTTTTTTTTAACTGTGAAAAAACACACTGAGTGGCTGTTCTAATTTTTATACCTTCATTGTTCCCACCATCTTTACTAATATAATACTACCAAGGTAAGTGAAGCTGCCCACCTGATCAATCTATTCGTTACACGACGTCACCTTTTCATTTTCACTTATTCCTAGCCTTAGTGACTTAGTCTTCTTAACATTGATTTTCAAACCTATTCTAGCACACTGAACACACAAAACCTCTAAAAGTTTGTTCATTTTGCTCCAACTTTCATCTAGGGTGCTCAAAAAACAGCATAATGTAAGTCCAGGAGAGTTTTTCCTCCCCATTTGATTCCGTGGTCTCCGATCGCCTTTCCTGTGATCCTTGAGACAGACTAAAGGTGTTTGACAACTCAGGCACTTCTCAATTATTAACTCAAGAGTGAAAATTTGGTCTACACATTCTCTACCTTTTCTAAAACCGCACTGTTCTTCTCTTAAAATTCTGTCTACAGCATCTCTCAGTCTAAACGGTATCATATTACCAAGTAATTTGGTACCTACAGAGACCAGAGACCAGACTAATGCCTCGATAATTACCATACTCACTCTTATCACCTCTTTTATACAGTAGTTTAATTAAGGTTTTCCTATTAGATCTTCTCCTATTGAAAAATCATATTCATAATCTTCGGTAACTTATTTCTAACCTCAGAGCCACCATATTTGAGAAATTCATTTATCACACTCTCAGCACCTAAGCCTTATTATTTTTTAATCCTTTTAATATTGTCGTTAAATCTCCCTCACACAACAAATTTTCCGTCACATCCGAGGTATCACAAACTTTTTTTATTTTTCTCTATATTTTTTCCTGCAGCCCTATCTCGGTGTAGCATATTCTCAAAATTTTCTGCTCATCTCTCTTTAACTCTTCCCTTATCACTAATTGTGGCCTCGTTCCTATCTGAACTGGGACAAGTCCAGGTTGACTACTCCCTCTCAATTCATTAACAAGCCAGTACAATATTTTACTATTATGCCGTCTAGCTGCATCTTCCAGATCCTCGGCAATTTTATGCAGGGCCTCCATTTCTCACCTCCTTAGTTCATATTTTAATGCTTTCTCCACTTTCTTTATACTCCTTTTGTTTTCATATGACCTATCACTCAGATAATTCTTTGTACAAGCCCCTTCTCCTCTGTATCCAAAGCTTTTTCACTAATATTCTAGCTGCAGTCCGAACTTTTTCCCTAAGACGCCATCAGCAACTTCAAAAATTGTTCCGAACATCTTCCACATTGTCAAATTTTTAACTCTCAAGGGCTTTCAACTCTCCCTGGAAATTTTCTCTCGAATTCCTCTGATTCTGAGTCTACCAACCTCATAACATCCCGGGAGGTAGTTACCCTTCCAAAATTTTAGCTTTAAATGAACCTTAGACACTACTAGATGGTGATCTTTATTTTTAACATCAATAACAGCGCTCTTGTATACCCTAGTATCTTGTATTGATCCTACCAGTCGTCGGTTTATTATAACATAATCAGTAAGGTTTACTGTCTTACCTTCACGTGAATACTATGTTAAATTATGGACCATTTTATGACCAAACACCGTATTGGGTCTAACTAAATTGTTTTACCTAGAAAATTGCAAAAGTCTATAGCCATTACTGTTTTCTTTTCCTAAACCAAATTTATCCAGGTTACGATACCATCTATCCGTATTTCTACCGACCTTGGTGCTAACATCTCCTAGTAAAAATATCATATTTCTACCTGGGACCCTGTCTATTTGTTCTTGTAACTGTAAGTAAAGTTCATCTGAGTCACTAGTATAACCGTAAGTCGGTTTTTCTCCCGGCTCCGTCACTATACGTCATATACTACTATAACTAACATCCTGAACTTCTAATTAAAAATGAGCAAATAGTATTCTATTATAAATACCTTCCCGGCCTAAACACGACTTAGCAGCTTCCATATTCATCATGAGCCCTACTCCCTGTCTATGTACTCCATCCTTCCTGCCGGAGTAAAAAAAAAATTATTTCACCTAATTTCATGCTTTCCATCCCTGGGATATGAGTTTCTCAAACTCCTTAATAAGTCCAGTTCAGATCGTTTGAATTCGTCAGTGAAAATGTCGATACGATAGTCATTTGTTAACGTCGTAACATTCCAAGCTCCAGCTTTCATGTTCTTTAAAACTTCGAAATTATTTTGGCATCAGGAAAAGAAATGATCCTGGATACCAGTGCAGGACGGAGATGACATATCTTCTCAAATCTACATCGAAGCGCTTAAGCTGGCCTAGAACCGGACAGCAAGAAGTCCGTGGGACCTCCAGTATAAATGGAGGCTTTGTGCCTTCCAGGGCCCATCTTGGTCACAACATGGTTCTCAGCACATGGCGATGCTCTCCTGTCAACAAGAATCGAAATCCTGCACAGATAATCTCAAGCGTAATACCTCTAACTCATTATATATTCATGCCTACAAATATTATGCTACTACGAGGAGACAGCCCATAGTAGATAAGTTAGCTAGGAAGAGGTTTTTCATCCCGAAAATGCCCCTCAAAACAGACCAATCGCAGAATAATTATCCATTAATCAGAATCCCGTGCGGATACTGTGTCGTTTACTAGGCTATAATTTCCTCGAGGTGTGCTAGTCCTCAAGTGGAAGTAGAGTTGACCGCAAGGTCTCCAGTCTTGCAGGTACCACGGAAGGGTCGAGGCAGCCCTTTGCAGAGGCCGTTGTCCATGGATCTGGATCCTGCTCCCTGCCGCAGTTGTCCTCCTATAGAGGATCCTCCTGCGATGGTGTTCTGCGTCACCATGCAATTTGACTCATTAAAGGGAGAAGGTTTGTAACTCACGGGACGCGTGGACACGCCGTTAGGCCTTGTTGAGTGTACATCTGAAGGGCCTTCTTACTCCTCCACCTGTATTTATGGTCCCGGGCGAGGGTGCCCCAGTTTTTAGTATGGAACCACGCAGATTTCCAACAGACAAATAGTCGTGTACAACTGTCATGTGTTTCATCTCTATTTCTTACTATACATAAAGTTCGGCGAGCCCTTTGGCTCTGCTAAGTGTATATAAGACGGTTTCAAATAAAAGGTCTGAAAATCCTTCTATTATGCTTGCATTTTCAACCTTTGTCTGTTCTTCATGTAATTGGATCTTCTTGGTGCATTCTGTCTATTTTTTTTTTACTCGTATTTGAAGTGTCAATAAAGGATAACTGAGAAGTGATCTGACTTTGACTTGACTTTGAATTTATTAAACAAGAAACGATATACATAAATCTTATAAAAGGGAGACAGGGAGGCAACTCGTTTTGTCTCCTTTAACAATAGAGAGAGAAAAAAGAAGAAGGAATTACACCTCAATAACTCACACGGAGTACATAAAAAAGAAAGAGAGAGAGAGAGAAGAAGCGGAAAAAAATCGTCTCATGTAGACACGGATGGGACTTATAAACTAATTTATAAATAAATCACTTTACATTCAGTCCCCACTACTATAGGCAGAAAGAACTATCTCTTTTAATTTCTTTTTATATGTATAGAGTGATGGTGACTCACTTATTAAATCAAGTAGTTTATATTTATTGGCAATTTCAGGAAGTTGATGTCTTAAACTTAGTCTTGATCTCCCATTTTTAATAAAAGGAAAAAGAAACTTATTCCTAACTTGTTCGCTAATTTTTTTTCCTGAAACATTCAGAGGTTATGAAGCTCCAGCCAACCGGTTACTTGACTTTTTCATCTAACCAAACGAAGGTTAAGGGTTGTCCCACTGCAAAATGACCAGATATGTTATAACTCTTGTCGTATGAGAATAGCCTCCTCTATCTAATCATATAGCACAATAAGATGTATTTGGCCTCTTGACTATTACCACAATAAAGTTTTTTTGTTATTATTACAGTAAGCTACAATATTTTTATGAAAATATTTCTTTTTTAATTTACTGGATTTAGCAATGTTACATCATTGCATCTTAAATGTTATCTCCCTTCCAGGATCTCCTGTTTCAATCAGCTGATAAAATTTTAATATTGAACGAATTAAACGTTCTTCATTCTGATTGTTTGAAAGTCGTCCAAGAAACAGAGAAATATTGGCATTTCGAAGATCCAATTCTAAAAGTACGGTATATTCCAGTGAAAAGCCAGAAATATACACAGCCAGAGCACAGAGAGCCCCCCTTAGCAGAAAATTTTGATAGGTATATCAAAGAACGGAATTTCCGAAGATACGTAAGCTATTCATTATTTATATCATGTTTTTCTATCATTTATTATGCTTGTTTTACCTAAGAGGACCAAATATTCTAAATGGTTTTTAGTTGGTTTTTAGCTATTAAAGGTCTTGGTGCTGTCAGTCTGATGGTTATCTCTTTTGAATCAATATCAGCTGTTATCAGCCAATAAATTCTCTGTTTTTGGAATTATAATCCATTGATAAAGGGTTTGCAGCTTTTAGCACTGTTGATCTTGGGGCAGGTGTTCCTCTGGAAAACCTCCGTGTAAAATCCCCCCTGTGAGTAATTCCAACCCATGGAAAATTCCCCCACACACAAAATTGAGCAGCCACAAAGAAAGTACAAAATAGGTACCTCAAAATGTCGAACAGATGTCTTAAGTTGTAACAAAAGGACCAGATATCAAAAAAGGTTCTAGGACACGGGCGGATTGACCTTCAATAACTTTCAACTTAAAAAAGGACTAGAACCCTCAATTTCCGATTGAAATGGCATCCTTGGAAGTTTCTTTGGCCACAGGGGGCTGATAGGGGACGGAGAGAACACAGCCCACCTCTTATAAAGAATTAGTTCTGCTTGTTTTGGGGTTTACTCTTATTATTTGTTTCTGTAATAATGGGGTAGACCAGAACTATTCCCGAAAATCAAAGGGATTATGTTTTAATTTCTACCTTCACATCCCTTCCCCCCTCCTTAGAACTGATTCTGTATTTATCTTAAAGCTCGACGTGAGTTAGGACGCTTTGGCATTAAAATTCGCCCTTTGTGATATCTTACCCCTCCTAATTAAAAAGCAATAAGAGAGCCATCTAGATGTTTTAAATTCTCATCTACAAAAGTTTGAAATTTTATATTTTTTACGAAAGAAAGATCACGAATATGTGCTTTTTCTGATTTATAGATTGATTCCATGTTTTTCCTTGTATCTGTTGATGTCTTTTTTTCCACACTTTTAGCTTTTTTAGTTCTTCCAATTTGAGTTTTTATTTCTTTTTACTTTTCACTTTGTCTGTTTTATTTTTTTTCGGTTTGCTTCGCTCTTATTTTGCTCAAAAGATATGAATATTTTCCTTGAGACTTTTTTAAGGATTTTTTCTTAAGAAAAACCTTTTTTCTTCTCATGGAGATTTTTATATATATATTTTTTTAATTCTTCTAATTTTGGTTTTTTTTTAAGTTTTAGTGCTGGTCTTTCTTATCATTAAAAAAAAAGTAATTGTTATTTATTAAATTGCCCTAAAGACGATCGAAGACTATAGTAAAATATCTAATTGATTTCAGATTTCTTAAAGTACCAAGTACCAGTAAACCCAAATACCCAACGAGTACCCAATCATACCAGTACCCAAGTGAAGAACCAGTACTAAAAACTAAATCCGAATCTTTGAGTTGGTTAAGAAAAAACTTACCTTACACGTCTTAAAAAATAAAATAAAAATAGATTATGTTTTAAAAACCACATAACTGCGTATGGAGGCCCATATGCACTTTTGTATTTTAACACTTAGCAGGCACCAAATTTGAGAATAAGGAATGTGTTTCAAAAATCAGCTGAAAATGAACAAAAAATATTGTCGTGGAGCTCCAGAACTGTAACTTTCCTGATTGATGTAACAAAGACAAGCACTGCCAAAAGTCTGAGATATATATTAATATGGATATCAATCAGTTTGTACAAGATTAAGCACTTCAAATCACTAGTTAGTTGAACTGCCTATAAAAATGTCTATTTAGAAAGACCAATTAGGTCATCCTATTGACTAATCAATAGAATCCTTATTTCTTTTTGATTTCGACAATATCACTTTTATTTAGTTTCACATATTCCCTCTAGCCGACATTTGTACAGGGAAACATAATGGTTGTACGATCCTATTGATGGTTGAATTGTTCGACGATCAGATGCAGATGAATTGGATTGAAGCTGAAGCATCTTGATGCTGAATGCTGAATTGTTCGAATTGTTTGAATTGTTCGACGATCAGATGCAGATGAATTGGATGAAAGCTAAAGCATCTTGATGCTGAATGCAGATGCTGAATTGTTTGAATTGTTCGACGATTAGATGCAGGTGAATTGGATGAAAGCTGAAGCATCTTGATGCCGAATGCTGATGCTTGATGCAGATTTAAAGCTGAAGCATCTGATGAATTGGATGTTGCAGTCGTTTGCTTCATCTTGTTTAAAAGCAAGAAAAGTGTCTACTCGTTTCTTTTCACGATTTAGCAACAAAGGAGAGAATTTACGTCACGAAAAAATATTAATAATCGTGTAACAACCAATACAAAAATCGCAGGCAGTCTAAGAATAATTTGTTCCAATCATATTGGTTGATAAAGTTTTAAATCTAAGTGTTAGCATCTCTTTATTTAAAAAAAACAAGAGCTAAGAGCTCATATGGCACTTGTGACGAGGCAAGAAGAGCTAAGAGCCAAGAGATCATATGGTATGAGCTCTAACAAAATTCTATGAATCAATAGATTGATTTAAAAAGGAAAATAAGAGGCTTAATGCCGGTCAGGATTTAAAATAAGAGCTCTGAGTCACAATGTACTTCTAAATATTAAAATTCATTAAGATCCGATCACCCACTCGTAAGTTATAAATACCTGATATTTTCTAATTTTTCCTCTCCTTTTAGCCCCCCAGATGGTCGAATCTGGGAAAACGACTTTATCAAGTCAATTTGTGCAGGTCCCTGACACGCCTACCGATTTCCATCGTCCTAGCACGTCCAGAAGCACCTGACTCGCCAAATCATTAAACCTCGCCCCGAACTGCCCCAAAGAGAGCGAATCCAGTACGGTTCCGTCAATCACGTATCAAGGACATTTGCGTATTCTATCCACCAAGCTTCATCCCGATTCCTCCACTCCAAGTGTTTTCCAAGATTTCCCCCTCCAACTCCCCCCAATGTCAAAGATCTGGTCGGGATTTGAAATAAGAGCTCTGAGACATGAATTCCTTCTAAATATCAAATTTCATTAAGATCCGATCACCTATTCATAAGATAAAAATACCCCAATTGTCCCGTTTTCCAAGAATTCCGGCTTCCCCCTCCAACTCCCCCCAAGGTCACAGGATCTGGTCGGAATTTAAAATTAGAGCTTTAAAGCACAAGATCCTTCTAAATATCAAATTTCATTAAGATCTGGTTATCCCTTCGTAAGTTACAAATACCTCAATTTCCATAATTACCTCCCCCCCCCCCAACTCCACCAAAGAGAACAGATCCGGTCCGGTTATGTCAGTCACGTACCTTAGACAGGTTTTTATTCTTCCTATCCAGTTTCATTCTGATCTCACCGCTTTAAGTATTGTCTAAGATTTCTGGTCCCCCCAACTGCCCCCCCCCAATTACGCTGGATCCGGTTGAGTTTTAAAATAAGAGATCTGAGTTTCGAGGTCCTTCTAAATATGAAGTTTCATGAAGATCCGATCACTCCTTCTTAAGTTGAAAATACGTCATTTTTCCTAATTTTTCAGAATTACCCCCCCCCCCCCCCCAATAGAGCGGATTCGTTCCAATTATGTAAATCACGTATTTAAGACTTCTGCTTATTTTTCCCACCAAGTTTCATCCCGATCCCTCCAATCTAAGCGTTTTCCATGATTTTAGGCTCCCCCATCCTAAACTCCCCCCAATGTCACCAGATCCGGTCGGGATTTAAAATAAGAGCTTTGAGACACGATATCCTTCTAAATATCAACTTTCATTGAGATCCGATCCCCCGTTCGTAAGTTAAAAATACCTCATTTTTCTGATTTTTCAGAATTAACCCCCCTCCCCAACTACCCCAAAAAGAGCGGATCCGTTCCGGTTATGTCAATCATGTATCTAGGACTTATGCTTATTTTTCCCGCCATGTTTCATCCCGATCCCTCCACTCTAAGTGTTTTCCAAGTTTTAGGTCTTCCCCTCCCAACTCCCCCCCCCCCCAATGTCACCAGATCCGGTCGGGATTTAAAATAAGAGCTCTGAGACACGATATCCTTCTAAATATCAAATTTCATTGAGATCCGATCATCCGTTCGTAAGTTAAAAAAACCGCATTTTTTCTAATTTTTCAGAATTAACCCCCCCCCCCCCCTAACTACCCCAAAGAGAGCAGATCCGTTCCGGACATCTAGGACTTGTGCTTATTTTTCTCACTAAGTTTCATCCTGATCCCTCCACTCTAAGTGTTTTCCAAGATTTTAGGTTTTCCCCTCCCACTTCCCCCCTCCCCAATGTCACCAGATCAGGTCGGGATTTAAAATAAGAGCCCTGAGACACGATATCCTTCCAAATATCAAATTTCATTAACATATGATCAACCTTTCGTAAGTAAAAAATACTTCAATTTTTCTATTTTTTCGAATTAACGGACCCCCCACTCCCCCCTCGCAGATGGTCAAATCGGGAAAACGACTATTTCTAATTTAATCTGGTCCGGTCCCTGATACGCCTGCCAAATTTCATCGTCCTAGCTTACCTGGAAGTGCCTAAAGTAGCAAAACCGGGACCGACAGACCAACAGAATTTGCGATTGCTATATGTCACTTGGTTAATATCAAGTGCCATAAAAAGGATTTAAAATATAAGTAGATCACTATGCACAGTGGATCACTGCATAGGGTGGAACAGTGTGTAGAGTAATGATTAGGATTTAGTAAAAAAAATAACAAAACAAATACATTCCTATTTTATATTTGTTTATATTAAAATTTGGAATTTTCTCTTCCAGGATAGAGATGCTTCTCCACCGTCTCGTAAGTACTTCCTTTTTTATTGCTTCTCTGCCTCTACCTAATATTTCTTGAAAAAAAGCCTCCAAGAAAAGTTTCTATTATACCAGTTTGCATTATACTTTAATATCGTCTAACATGCTCATTCGCTTAAAAAAAAGTCCTTCAGAGCCTTTGCTTGCATAAAGGGTGTTAAATCGACGTTTCGGTTACTGGAGAATATTTTAAGGGGGTAAAAATAGTGAACTTATTTAACTTATGTCTTAAATACATTTATGTAAGATAAAATATGTGAGTTTTCTCGCACAAATGAGGATAGGAGTAGGGACAGGTTAATTCAGTCTTCAAGAAGTGTCCAAGGATTTCTTAGATCAAAATTTTTAGGAAGGCGCGTAAAAATTCTTTTCAGATTACAATCTGCATTCGTATTTCATTTTAATTTTTTACCACTTTTGTATTTACTTTCGTTTTATTTTATTTTTTTAATTATATCTACGTTTTATTATTACCTATGGTTAACTGAAACCGATAGACTGTTGTTAAACCCGATGTTGGAGTGGCTGTTGGGTCAGTCTACACTAAATCGTTCAATGGGAATGATTCCGACTTTGATTAAGAAATTCTAATTTGACAGCAGACACATTAGTTTTCTGGGTGGCTAGTTTATTTAGAAATACTTTCCAGTTTGAAAATGCTATCCAAACGAAGTTTTTCAAAAAGAAATATTGAACAGTTTATGCTTTTAGAATTTGATCTGTCTTTGCCAAAGCCAAATTCTTTTTTTTTTTTTCTTATAAAACATTTTTTCTCTTAGAATATTTAACTTTTATGATTACGAATTTAAAACAAATATGTCGTCACTTCAACTGTTAAAGTTTGTCATTTTAAAAAGAGCATTTGGCATTTGTGCTTTTTTGTATCCATCTTGTTGTGATAGTTTCCGTTAAAAACACATTTTCACCTGGCTTTAATAAATTGAACTTGGAATAAATCAGACTAAAGGAATGGACTTATAAACCAGTAAGAAGAATAACAGACAAAGCGAATTAAATTTCAAAAGATAGTTGTTAAGCGATGTTCAGCAATAAAAAAAAAATCAAGAGAAAATCAAATGTCACTGAGACTCAGGGTTGCCACTGGGTGAGAAAAAATCACTACATGTTATTAATTGTTTGGTTTATTTAGTGATTTGCCTCAATAATCTAGTGATTTGTGTGTTGATACAGGGATTCTTGTTTAATTTAGGCAATATAAAAATCACTAGGAATATTGATAAATCACTAGGAGTAGCGACCGTGCTGAGACTTTTAGTGTTTTAGGTAGATTATATTGAAAAGTTCAGCACATCATCAGTGCTTTTCCTGGATCACTAAGTGCCAGTCGTGACAATTTGTCGAAAAATTTTTACAATCTGCATAGAGGTGTTTTCCTTTTTTAATATTTCTTTTTATTTTGGAGATTTGTTGAACATATTTTGGCAAATTGACCCAATTTTTACTTCCTGGTCCGGGAGAGGCAAGGTGCCAAACTTTTGAATGTGATCTACCTGAAACATTGAAAGACCTAGTGACATTTGATTTTATTTCTCTTTTTTTGGATCACCCTTTAGATCACTTTCTCTCCCTGGATTGAAAGGCTAATTCTGACAATTTGCCAAAATATTTTCAACAAGTCTCCAGAATAAAAAGAAATATGAAAATGGGTAAAACGTTTCTGTGTAGGTTGGAAACATGTGGAAAACATTTAAAATAAACCGTAATCTTAACTTGTGCAGTTATAATCTTAACTGGCCTCGCTCCCATTTTTTGGGGGCTGTCGAGTTATATTTTTTTCTTAAAATGTTCACTGTTAGCTAGATGATTTAATATATGCAGTTAACTTGTGCAGTTAACTGTCTGGCCTCGCTCCCATATTTTTGGGGCTGTCGGGTTATATTTATCTCTTAAAACTTTCACTGTTAACTAGATGATTTAATTGTGCAGTTAAATTGACTTGTGCAGTTTACTGTCTGGCCTCGGTCCCATATTTTTGGGGGCTGTCGATTTAAATTTTTCTCTTAAAACTTTCACTGCAAACTAGATGATTTAATGATATTTTCCGAAGAAAATCTTAACTTGTGGGTATTTTTCATTTTTTGAAACATCTATTCAGTATTTACAAGGATTAAAAAGATCCGTAAGAAAAAAAAACTGATTATTAAAGAAGAACTGAAAGAAATTTCACGACGCATTTTCACTTTTGATTTTCAGTTTAAGACTCTTCTGCAATTTTTTTTTTCGAGCAGGATGAAATTTTCATGGTGATTGGGTTATTTGGTATTGACAAACGATATTTTTCTGTTAGCTCTTACCGCTTTCGGTTAACTAGTTTCTCCTTAAGATAAAGAAAGAAAACGATCGAAAATGTGGTTTTTAAAGGCCAAATGAAAATACTGAAGAAACCACAGAGAGTGAATATTTCGAGAGAACAACCGTTCTCTTTTGTTCGCGCTGAAGAAGAGAGGCGGTTGTTCTCTCGAAATATTCGCTTTCTGTGTTTTCTTTAATATTTTCATTCGACCTTTAAAAACCCCATTTTTGATCGTTTTATTTCTTTATGTTATGGCAGGCCAATGTGGTTTTAGAAATTATCTTAGTTTCTCCTTGCATTTGGCCAGTTCAGTTTTAATAGCATGGTCGCACACATTCATTTTTGGAGATTTTTGCGGAGCACCCTGATTAGATGATTGGCGTTCTCTGACCTATTTTATTTCTGGTTGCTCTCACTGTTTCTTTGTTGTCGGTTACTCCTTCCATTTAGTAAGTGTTGCTTCAGAGCCCTTATAGTACACATTAATTTACAGAGAACTTTTCTTTTATGCACGTGGTGAACTCAGTACTAAATTATATCATGTTCTTTTTTTATTCCGAAACACCAATGCCCTGTTATAGCGAAAGCCCAGTATTTTTGGTAGACTTTTTAATTTCTTAGGTACACTTCTTTGGTACACTTTTTTATTTGTATATTTTCTTAGAAAGTTTTTATTTTGACAAAATCAATTTCTTGGGAGGTGGTGGAGAGTGAAGCTTTTAATAGATTTGGGTGGAAGAAGGAGCATGCACTGTTGAGCTGCCCTCAAGTTCCTAGTGCTGAATTGAGTTTATAGTAGTAGTAATAGTAGTTCGGGATTCAAAAAATATTTGATTTCTTTCCTTAGTAGCTGTTATCCAAATTCTGCATTGAAGTTGAATAATTTATAAGGTCTAAAAACGTGTTCTACACAAAATTGATGTTGACTTGTGTTTGATTATTACATATTTCATATCAAGGTATTTAATTCGCTGAATTTTTACGTTTCCGTCAGTTGATTAGTCAATAGATAGTAATTAGTGCTTCCATACCTAAAGTGGTGTATTTAGGGGGGAGGGGGTAGGCTTGAACTCCAAAGAGCGTGGTCAGCTGTTTAAAAGTAAAAACTTTTTGATGGTTAGTTACTGAAAAAAAGTGTCTAGAATCACTTTCAACTGTAGCGAATTCCCCCGCGCCTCTACCCAATGGCTTGATAGCACAACCTTTAGAAATAGAAGGGGACTAATAGAAATAGATATTGCTCCAGAAAAGCGTTCATTTTTTCTGATTGTTGTGAAATATTTCACTTTTGCATATTCCGGTCATATAAAGGATAGAAATAGGAATTTAAAAAGTTGCATTTGCCAGTGTTGCAATGATAACAGCTTTAATTTTGTTTAATTCGCACGTGAATGAATTTTTAGAGTCAAATGTAATTATTATTACTATGTATCCATTTGTTCCAAAATGTTCCATTTTTTAATGCACATGGAATGTCCTCTATATCTGACACTTTGAATCAACAACAGGTAATGGAGGTTGCATTGCAAGTACTATCTCTTCGAAAGGACGGAAACTGTCAATCTTACCCTCCTAATCAAAAGAATATTAGCCTATAGTGTGGTGCATAGCTTTGTAGCTGTTTAAAATAATTACTATTACCTTGTTGCTGTGCCCAGTCGAATTTTAAAGGAACTCTTGAACTTCACGATGAAATACAATCTTCAAATTTTCCTTTATTATTAAGTCCAATAGTTTCCAGGTTAGCCTTGGAAACTATAGATCAATATAGCCAAACTCTACTGCTGCTCACATCATACTTTATAACGCCTTATAAACAAAAATATTTTATAAATAATAATATATTATTTATCTTATATTATATTAATATAATTATATTTATATATATATATATATATATATATATATATATATATATATATATATATATATATATATATATATATATATATATATATATATATATATATATATATAATTATATTTATTATCTTATATTATGTTATAAGATAAATTATGTATAAGATAAATATTTATAAAATAAATTATAAACAAAATAGTTCATAATTTTGTAGTGCACAACTCACTTTTGAGTTTCAAACTCACTTTTGAGTTTGCTTTGACATAAACTTAACCCTTTGGTCAGGTCCTAAACTAAATAAAATGCAGATAACAAAAGTTTGAGTAGATTAAACAAGGTCTTGCAGAGACAGTATTTTGATTCGAAATTATCGAAGTTAACAGTAAATGACGGATTCTATCAACTGAATGTGGCTCAGTAAAACAACAGGAAACAATTAAACAAAACAGTAAACAATTAAACAAAAGTAAACAAAACAGTAAACAATTGGCTCGGAACAACGTCAGTGCGTGCTAACATTGAATCTGGTTTTTGTTTTTCATCTATTTTACTTTGCATTAGAAAAAATGAAAATTGTGTCTT
This sequence comes from Artemia franciscana, assembly GCF_032884065.1. Lineage (NCBI taxonomy): Eukaryota > Metazoa > Arthropoda > Branchiopoda > Anostraca > Artemiidae > Artemia > Artemia franciscana. The sequence continues at coordinate 8,913,425 of NC_088866.1, forward strand.
AAAGGTATATATATTTTCTCTGAACCAAGCAGTTTTATGACAAGCTTGCAGACGGAATTTGTAGCAAAAGGACAAAATACTTATGTCATTGCATTTATTATTCTGAGATCTGTCCATTCGCTGACCCAAAATTATTATATTACTTAGGCTATTTTTAAAGAAGGATTTAAACTTACTTGCGAATTGATGCTTAAACTTAATTATTCTTGCTTAGTTATTAAACTTGCCTAAAATTCCCTGGAGAAATTTTACTTTTTTCCATAAGTTTCAACGAATTTTTGACGTATTTTTAATCTGAAAACCCTGTATACCCAATTTCAAAAATTTTATTTGGTAGGTACTTAATTCCAGCTATGGAGTAATCGTAAAATTCCCTTTCTCGTTAAATCGTTAAAATTATAGGAGACCAGGAAAGTAACATCAGTGCAAAAACTAGCACAGGCAACATAAGCCTTAAGGATGAAACTTAAGGCTTATGTTGAGGCTTAAGGATGAGGCTAAAATTAAGGCTCAAGGATGAAACTTAAGGCATGTTTTATTCAAAAATGAATAAAACATGAATAAAAGAGAGTTATTTAATAGCGTATTCTTTAAAAGGGGTTAGTAACCGGATTGGTCTTTTCACTTGCTAATTGTATCTGAAACATGTTATATATCGCGTCCATGTGTTTCAAAAAGGATTTTGTAAAGTGTTGTCCAACCCCCCATTGCAAAGGGCTAAGAAACGGAGATCATTACCGTCAGTTTGGATCAGAAGGATATAGTGTCGTCATTCGTACTTACTTTTTGTACTGGAATAAGGAATAATTTAACAATATCTAAAAATTGGCTTGCAAAATAGCTCAAGGTTGACAACAAAAAATGCCAAGGCACTAAGTGATTAAGTCCAAGTCATAACATAAGTCAAATGCCACCTTTCCATTATATTGAATCTGTACTTCTTTCTTAATTTATTTCTCTTTCTCTCTCTCTCTCTCTTTTGTACTCCACTGTTTACATATTGTAGGCATTATTACATTATGTTTTAGACAATGTTATATTATTAGTGGGCTAGAAATAAACTAGGCTATTATTATTATTGTTAATTATGTGAAATTACTTTTTTTTTTCCATTTGCTGCAATTTGTATTCAACCTCTTTTCATTCCTTCGACTAAACGCAAATTTATTTTTAGCTAAAAAGCAACGGTTCAAAAATAGTCCACAAGAAGATTTCCTTCAGCTAGCTATCTGCTATGAATGTAGCATTCAGCCTAAGCCAGGCGCGTTGCGTAGTGAATTGTGTGTCGACCTTGGTGTACCTGCAGGACCATTGTATGGCCAATTAAAATCTGGCAATGACGTAGCCCTCCCCGACGGGAGAATAGTGAGATCAAAAGACGTTTGCTCACCCGAGGAACCTGGTGCTACTTTTTTAAGTTAGTTTTTTTTTCTGAGTATTCCATATTTTAAGTTCTCTTTTCCTGTAAAACATGGTTAATAATGGTAATGGCATGGCATGGCAATAATTGCCAGATTTTTTGCAGTTTGTATGTCTTCTTTTTTTTAACTTCTTTGTCAAGATTGTATCCGGAGGGGCGTTACCAGATTTGAATAACAACCCCCCCCCCGCCCCCACCGAAAAATTTTGTCCGACTTGTAAAAAAAGGAAAAAAAAAATGCATATAAACAAATATCTGATGCGGTTTGTATTTTTTTGTACCCCCTCCCCCGAACAAAAAGCCCTGATACTCACTTATTTGTGTGGTATCTAAAGGAAGTTAGTCTTATCGACGAAATAATTTTCTATTGTATTCTGCTTAACAGATATATTGCCTTTTTTTTTTTTTTTTTTTTTTTTTTTTTTTTTTTTTTTTTTTTTTTTTTTTTTTTGCTCGAGTTACATTTCAGATTTAGCTCAATGTCACGTATGAAAAATTGCAAATATTAGCTCATGGCGGACATTAGCTTTGTAAGGTCTCCTGTGACATAAACAGTATTAAAAAAAAAAAAAAAAAAAATCAATCTACCTTTCCTTGCATTACCTTTCTAATGTTCCATTGATTTTCTCGATCATGTATTTTTGCATCTTTTTTCCCCTTTTTAGTCGAGTTTTAATGTATTTAATGCTATAAGAAGTAGAGCTCCAGGTCTGTGTAAAGCATCCTTTACTGCTTTGTAAGCAACATTAGTAGTAGTAGTAGTAATTTTTTGAGAAATTATTTAATTTAACATTTTTATAGTTATATTTGACTTATATATATATATATATATATATATATATATATATATATATATATGTATATATGTATATATATATATATATATACATATATATTAGGGAAACATATCCTTTTTTCCGAAAAGAGCCTAATTTTAACTATACTAGAAAGTGAGCACATACATTTTTTTATGCGTTCCGACAAATTATAATGGCTATAGGTGATATTTATTCTAATATCATATTTGATAATGATGGACTAAAACAAGAAATCAACTTTAAGAACTTCTGATAGTCTTGCGTTATCAAAAAGTGTTATCTTTTGCTAACTTTGGACGACCTGCTAGAACGTACTAAATTAATTTGAGATGAGTTATAGAAATAATGTGGTTCTAACAAACCTACCCCCCTCTCTCTTAAGACTAAATTATTCCTGACGTTCCTGTATGCTCTGAGCCTTTTTATTTATTATGCGCTAACAAGCACTCATAAATTAGGTTAAATTATGAAAATAGTACAGTAGATCCTAGTGCTTGAAATTAAAACTGGCTGTAAAATATTGATATCAGTATAAAACATATCATTTATTAGTTAAATAAATTATATTAATTCAATAAACTAATTATTGTAAAATAAAATAGATGTTTATACCATAAACAAAACGCCCTAGTAAAAATAACAACATAATCAAAAAATTGTTAACCATCAATTTTTTTTTTATTAAAAACAATATACAGACTTTAATACCCTGTAACCTCAAGCTTGTCCTTTATTTTTCTTGATGTGTACCTCTAATCCTTGATTATTTGCAAAGTTTTCAAGAACGACTATTGTTAGCGTTCAGTACTCATCATCTCCTACCCAACGATTTCGTACCTCAAATTGTTAGCAGTTCTTCATTCACATATTAGTTTAAATACGTTTTCACACAAACACACTTTCATGCATTTAGTCACTCTTGGTCATAAAGGGATGCTTTTTTTCTTTGATTCCTTCGATTCCTGTATCAGTTCCTTTCTTCAGCTCCTCTTCTTCTCCGGTCTCCTCCAATCCGTCTCTTCCGTCTCCTCCAATTTCTGTAGGAATTTCCTCCTTCTTTGAGAAGCATAACAATTTGCTTGTAACTCTGTGATTCGCCAACAAACATCTCTATATTCAAAGACGGCATTCTCTTAATACAAGACTCATTAAAAAGACTATATTCTCCGCAATGTCTTCGAACTGAAGCTCGTCTTTTCTTTGCTAAATCCCTTATCTAGAATACCATCGATCTATTTTTTTTTATTTTTTTACCAACCTGAACATCAAAGTCTCCTGGAAATAAAACTGGGCAATAATATACCATATTTCTATCTGAAGCTTGTTTTTTCTGCCGGTTCTAGAGGGAAATCTACCACTTTGACCTTTACGGTCAAATACCACTTTGACCTATACATTATACTGATACGGTGTACTTTTAAACAAGCAAAATGAAATTGTTCAGTCGTAAAAAAGGATGTTCTGTAACAAAAATAGTTCAAACCAAAAGGAGACTTAGAGGATTCGTTCTTTTGCCTGATTCTTACTCCCTGTCAAAAACCCCATAATTTCTGCTTGAATTATAAATTTTAGGTTACCCAAATTCATCTTTGTTAGCCGTGGGAGATGAATTACGAAAAGCCCTTACAAGTCCAGTTCATTTTGTCTAATTTGTCGTCAACATGTTCAGCACGGTTATCATAATTATAATACTGTTTAAATCATTGAAGCTGCTACTGTTTCAAGGAAAGTAAACTGCCCTGGCCTGGAACCAGTATTTTTTTAAGGTCTACCCAAAGCCTTGAAGCCGGCTAACAATTTGACAGCAAGGAGTCCTCAGGAGCTGAAGTTAAGCGCCTCTACGTGTTTTTTGGTCCATCTCGGTCACTGCATGGTTTTCAGCACCTCAACATACATTCTTATCAATAAGAGTCTACGTACAAGCAGTACCACACCTACCTCTGTCTAATTATCTACTCATAACTGTAAATATTTTACTATGATAGGGAGGCAACACAAAATCAATAGCATGATTAAGAAGAGGTGAAACATTCCAAAAAAGCCCATAAGAAAAAGTCCAGAAAATCTATATCAGAACTTAATCCAAATCCAATGTAATGATGTGTTGCAGACTATGATTTACTTTTCTTGTTGGGCACCACTCCTCGAATCCCTACCACGCGGTTTTCAGTCCTGGATCTGGCTAGATGAACTCTTGGGAAGGTCCACAATACTTCCACTATGAAATGCTGGGGGATTTTCTACCTGGGTATAAGAACATACAAAGGACCTTATGACTAAACGGAGACAAATAACTATCTCACAACACCGGAATAGCCATGGCCTTTTATGATCCACCCTCCTTTGTCAGGTAGCTTTAATTTATTCTTATTATTCCAAGTACAAATAGAAACAAGAATACTATTAGCGATACTTACCTTCTTGAATCCATTCTTAGTAGTTCTATTCTTGTTTTAATGGAATATTTCTGAAACGTTACCTGCAGTTACTTGGAAAGTAACTCCAAGGATCTTGATACTGTTTGTTAGAAGGAATAGAATATTCGGCTCCATGACATCGCTTTTTAGCAGGTCAAAGCGCACTATCTTTGACTTGTTCCGATTAATTTAAAGGTTAAGCTCCGCGAACTCTTTTGTGAAAACACTGAAAAAATTTGAACTGAATTGTGGCGTTACAACTCCGTTTCGTACTAAATATTTCAGGATAAATGACAGGTCGTTCACGAACTTGTAGCGGTCGTCGTAGTCAGCTATGAGGAAGTTGATTACAGACAAGAATACAATAGCTGCAAGCTTAGTGCCTTGAGGGGCTCCACAGGTGGATGAGGACCATTGGGAACTACTATCACTTTCGTAGAGAGCGAACATACGCTGCATCCTCTGACTGAGAAAGTCCGACACGAGCGTAGGAATCTTTTTCTTAGCCCCCATTAGCTTGAGATTAAGGGTAGCTACAATGTGATTGATTAAATCAAAGACCTTTCGGAAGTCTATGGCACCAAGGTCGACAAAACTGTGACCCTTTTTGACCCACTTGAGGAGACTATCGTACATCCGCTCTTAGGTACACTGAGGTAAATATAAAAGAATTAAAAAAAAGTTGTTTCCAAAATTGACGGAAAAGTATATTCTTTTTTTAGAATCTAAGAATGTAAGTAAAACGATGGGTGCAGAATGGATTGGGTCCTCCATAACTTCATCTTTTTAAGTCATTTTTGTCAACTCATTGACTTTTTCATTCATACATTTGTAACTTAGATCAACTTGATATCTATGCTATGTAAAGTCGCCCCTTGTTTTCCCTTGTGTTCGAAAAAAAACTATTTTCTACTTTATGCTCCATTTTGATAACAAGTTAAAAAAAAATTGAAAATAAATTATTTTTAATCCATTTTTTTGCATTTCAGTTGTTGAATGTCCCAACGAAACATTTTTAGACAACTTTCTATCAGTAGAAGATTTTACTAAGTACCAAGCAAAAGATAAAAACCTGGATTTCATTATCCACTTTACACCTGATAAAATAGTCAATCGCGAAGAATATAAGAAATTTATGTCAGCATTCCCCGAGTCAACTTACCATATACTGCTTAGTGGTAGTAAAGAATCTTCAGGCTACTTAGGAGTAAATCGAGCTCAATGCTTATTGAATCTGTTAGATTCTAATGTATTTCCGTATTTGAATGACACTGGCATGAGAACCAACCTTAGTGAAAGTGACGCAGCTAAGTCTGGTCAGGTTGTAAATGGTGAATCATGCTTGAAGTATCATCTGAGACCGCCTTCAAAATTTGACTGGTAATTATTCACTCTCTTTTCTCTTTCATATCTTTCTCTCTGTCTTTTTTTTCTTTTTTGATTTACGTAAAATCAGTCTAGTTATTATTATGATTACAAATATTTTGTGATATTTCGAGACAGAATAGTATGATTTTTTGTCCACCCCTTTGATTTTGAAAAATACCTTTGGGGAGGGGGGTATTCTCATTAAAAGAAATGCATTTCTTCCAGTTTTTTTTTCTCTGGACAAATTTAAGAAACGGCGAATTTGTGTCTTCCCTTTTAGGTTTTGAAAAATATATTCCCGCCCCTAAATTTTCGTGAATTAAGGGATGGATAGATAAAAGCTTATGATAAGTAGAAAAATTGCATGGACTGATTATTAAAAAAAATATATAGAAAAAAAACTACAAGTAGATGAATAAATAATCCTAAAGAGTAATTTTTCCCCACTAAGCATTCCCTTTCAGAAACATAGACCCTGATTTTTCTTTTGCACCTTCTCTCTCTCACTTTCCCTCTCCCCGCCCCCTTTCCCTCTTTGTTTCTCTTTCTCTGTCCTAATCTTGCTCAATATTAAACCTAATTTTCTCCTTCTCTTTCTTGTTTTCTTTCTCCCTCATTCTAACAATTATACATTTTTTTTTACCTACTATAAAAAGCGGAAAAAGTGGTGTTATGAAATACAAAAATAAAATAGGCCAAAATGAACAAAAACAATCTACTAGAACAAAAACATGGGATAAGACCATGAAACGCTGAAACTATGCAATAGTAGACTCGGACAGCTCCTCACGTAGCAGGGTCAGTATTGCCGTTATATCTAGAGTATTAAGATTCTGCAGAATCTCTCTCTCCTTCTCCTTCGTCTTCCCCTTCTTTCTTTTTCTCCTTCTACCATTTCCGTATTGTCAGTCCTCCTTAGATTTTTTAAGTGGCCCAAATATATTGAACTTTTTCCTAGGGAAAGTGTACCTGTTTTGAAGAAAAACGAAGTTATCTCTGAAGCACTTGAAGTTCCTGGATTCACAGACGCTCTTAGGGGAATGAACAACCAGATAGAACAATTAGGAGACTTACATCCAGGCTTCGAATCACATTCTTACCCGAAAATTACCTTTTTGGGTACTGGATCATGTATTCCAAATAAAACAAGGAATGTTAGCTGTATTCTAACTGAAACGAGGTGAGATATCTTTACAGGAACTTGGAGGCTGTGGTTTGTAGAGGCACAGGAGTGAATAACCTTGCTAACGTCGTATGCTCAAAACACCCTAATTTGGACATTTGTTGCACTTGAAAGTTTGTAAAACCTATAGTTCGATTAATCAGTCATTTATCTGAAGATACTAGTTTTGTTGGTGGTTTAAAGTAAAACTTCCTTTTGTGAGTTCGGGAAAGGGAAGTCCCTGAAAACATTCTAGCATACCTGCTTGAAAAATATTAAAATTAACCCAAAGGAAGTATCATTTGAGTAATTTGACAGCTTTGAGAGTTCCCTTTGATTAAAACCTTTCTTACAGAGGGGGCGTATTATTTGTGCTTTAAGTACATTGAATACACTGCGTCACTGGAGCACCTTTTAAATCTTTTTTTCTGGGAAACAAATTTGAAATTTATCAGTTAACTCTTTGTGGAACGCAGCGATATTCTTGAATCGCTTTTGCAAATTGACGAAAATCGGTTATAAGCATTAAAACATCCGTTAACGATTCCTTTAAAGTCAGTATTTTTGTAAAATCTGGTTGTAAGGAGAGGGCTGCCGTGACGCTCTCTATTTGAACACATTTATCCATGGTGCATTCAGTGGCTTGGCACGACATGTTTGTTGAGCCTTCGGAAAGAACTTCAAGATCTTGGCGCTAGTTTGGGGGCAAGGGAAATTGTAGGACCGAGTGACCTAGGCCCACCGTTGTGAGGCAGTTTTTTTTTTTTTTTGCTAAAAAAAGAAAAGCTGTGCCAACTTGTGATATAAATATACCATACAGTTTATTTTTTATATTTATATTTATCTTTATATTTATATTATATTTTTATATAGTTTATATCATTATCTAAGGCTTGTCAAGAACTGTAAAAAATTATCTCATACGATTGAGGAGCAGTTAACTTTTTCGTCTCCTCTATTATTTTAATAGATGGTGCTATTTGAAAACATAGTGTCAAACGTTTCAAGGAGGAACGAACACTTTTCGTTTCTGCTTAATGGTTGATTTGCCGTGCTATGCCTCTTTAGGTAAATGCATAGTAGCACATGTAAAAAATCTGATTCATGTCATAATGTTACACCTTCTCCTAACGTTCCATTCTTCTTCTTTCTTCTTGAACACTAAATTGATAATTGAACACTAAAAGCTGGTAGTGTGTACTGGATGTGTAGAGGGTCAGGAAAAGGAGTAGGACTGCTTAAGTCACTTAGGATGCTAAGAATTCTTTTTCTTCCAATAGGGGCTTAGTATAACAGGGAAGGTATTGCCAAATAACTATATCTGCCCTTTGCTTCTAGGGACTAGAAGATAGCATAAATCACGGGTCTACCCATCTGAATTGTAACAAGAACATCATACCTTGATTTTGAGCTTTCAATCTATTTTTAATTGGCTTAAGTTTTTGAAAATGTTATTCCAGTTAATTCAATATAATTTTAAGCAATATTCAGGGCTTTTTTCTATACTTAAAAAAATATTGGATCTTTAAATTTTGTATATTGGGATTGAGCTAAAGATTTTTATAACACAAAATAACATATGATCGTGCTTAATTTACATGATATGTTACTCGGATGTTCATCATAGATTTCTAGTAAAATATTTAGATGGTTTGAATTTATTATTCAAGTGTAGCATCCTAAAATAAGTCAATTAAAATCAATTTTAAAGATTTCTGATTATTCATTTATTTAAGATCAGAGGTTTATAAGAAGTAGGAGAGGTTTTATCACCTTTTTTTTTTTCAAAACCACTTCTTAATTTAGGGAATAATCCAGTGAAGCCGAACTCCCGTCTTATATTACAAACGATGTGACTGAAATTTAAGAAGTTAGTGTTTTTTCTTGGGGGGGGGTCTCAATCTTCTCCCAAAGTTGTTTTTCTGTCTCAAGGGGAAGGTCAAGGACCGCAAACTTTCGGTATTTTTACTACTTTCTAATTTTTGATCATTCTACATAGCTTAATGCTAATTAATCCGAATCTCGAGACAATTAAAACAACCTTTCAAATTAACAAAAATTTGGAGGTATTGATACTTGAATTATCAAGGCCATATGTCATATACAGAGTATGACCAAAGGTTCAGGACTTAGCGTATTAAAAACAATACTAACTGTGCCATCTCGTCCGCTACATTATTGCTTTTTCAAACAGGCTTTGAGAATAAAAAATCAAAGTTTTGTTTGGATTTGTCAAGTGGTTCTTTTTGAGATAGGAGACAACTGAGTGGAAAATCGATATAACTTGCTCAGTTTTGTGGTTTAGACTTTAAATCTAAGTTTTGAAACTGTTACATAACACATTTGGAATTACCGTGGTTGATTTACTGTCCTGAATTTAGCTGAATTCTATGGTTCCTGGCAAAGTTAAGAAAAGAAACAAAGAAATCCTACTTAATAAATATTTAGTGAGAATCCGGAACAAAGGCTCGCAAAACGATTTCCACTAAATGTACTTGCTCAGCAGCCAAATTTCTTAACACAAACAGAACTTTCCCTTCAAATTTTGTAAATTAGGCAATTATCACCATTATTTACAAAACTACCAATCAAAAAGTGAAAATGACATCGTTTTTATACATTCCTGAAAACAATTATGCTAGCTGTGCCTCTCAGTAGTTTTTTTTTGTCAAGTTTTGTGTGGATTTGTCAAGTGGTTCTTTTTTAGGTGTTTTTTTTGTGGGGATGCTTTTTTTAGTAGTTATTACGCCTTAATATATGCAGCTCCTCATAAACATAATAAATATTTTTCTGCTGAGAAAAGAGGGAACCCGTGAAATAATTAAAGTAAATAAAGTAATAAAATTAAATAATAAGGAGGCAAAAATTGTGTCAAGAGTTTGAATGTCTTGCTCTTTTCAAGCTGGTTGGACTTTATCAAAAGGGCATGTATGAGAGAAAATATTCAACAGGGAGCCTCTCCAAAGTCTCAAAGTCAAAAATACCATTTTCGACAGAATAAGAACACCACAAGCTCAATGATTAGAAGGCCCAAAAATTATGGAATTAATTCGTTTCTTTAATAATGCCTTCTATTGCTAATTACAAGGCTCTCTCCCTTACCCCTCCCCCTCCTCTTGGGATAGAACTAGATAATATCGCCAAGGATCGTTATTCTGCTTTTGTTGAGACAACTTTGTATGAAGCAGCATTAGAAAAATTTAATTTCTCAAGGAACTATTGAAGGCTTCCAAAACGGTGGCTCCACAGTATATTGTTCTAAAAAGTTCGGAATTATTGCTGCAAAGTTCCGCATATTGCATCTTAGATACTTCAAGTTATTATTGTCACTAGTCCTAGTGATTCAAGGATAGATTAACCGTCTAAAGCTAGAACGTTTTATGTAAAAACACATAAGCTTTGATATATTGCCGTTCGAAGAATAAATTTGAGAAACATAGGCTCTTTAACACAATATGTATTCCAGAAACATACAGACATCGGATTAAGCTATTGGGTTTTCATATTCTTGTTTGCATTGAAACTATGCAAAAAGTGACAGCTAAGGATTTCTTAACCAAGTGATACGCCCCAGTCGAGTGGAATGTTGATTCATGTGAGTAAAAACTTCAGAAAATATGTATTAGGAATATATTCATCTATTATTTCGAAGTAGTTAATTTATTTATTTGAAACCCGTCTACAAAAACATGAACAGTACGAAACGAATGCTTGTATTAACAAAATGGCTACTTCAGGATGTTAATTGCAGTCCGATCCTTATTCTTTTGGTTTGCCGAATATTTGCCTTGATTACCACCTTGATATCGAAATTCTCCATTGATCCGGAATTTTTAACTCGCTGCCTCTGATCTCGAGATTTCTAAATTCAATGCCAAGCATAACCGAAGAAAGTTTATTCTTCACACAATGGTCGGTTTCATGCTCTAATTCTATAGTTTTAGTATTTTGTAAGTTTGTGTCATTACCATTTTTAGGAAAGTAATATTTAAATTTGTTTCTAATCCAATGTTTATTTTTATCTTTAAATGTCGTTGCTATGATAAAAGTCAGTTCAGTAATTGGTTTCTTCACCTTGTATTTTATTTCGTTTTTTTTCTTCCTCTCTTTTCCCTCTATCCCGTCTGATCATGTGACGTGTATGATGGGTGTTCGATGAATAAATAAAGTTGATATTCAGGAAGTGAAGCTTCAGTCGCATAGAATATAGAGTGCATTTACCAAGAGAAATATTTAATACATTTCTCCTTATAACTCACACAAGACATGAAGTCACAGGTGACCTACTATTCTTTATGTTTTTGAAAAGTTTGGAATCTCCAATTTTTGTGTGTGGTTTTTATTTATTAACCACGCTTTGTTTATATTTCTAAACCCGTATATTAGAAGTTTACCCTTGGTGTATGTTATATCGCTAATGTTTTTTGCAAAGCAATTATTGTGTTCCGGCAAAGGACAAGTAAAAAAGAAGTTAGCAAGTGTAATATTAGAAAGAAAATCCAAAACAAAAAGAAAAATCCCCTTTTTTGTCTCCGAAGCAAATGCAGTTTTGATACGAGCCTTTGCCAATTGTGTTGTCGCTTATTACATATTACTTATTATATATATTACAGACTAAGGTAATAACATTCAAATTTCCATTAAATTTATGGTCTTAGAATATCAATCAAGAATTCGCCAGGTCTTCCTTTCCAACTGTAAATATCAAGCAAAAGAAAGACACCACATGAAAGAGAACAATAATGTATTTAAATAAATATGAAGAACATAATTAAACAGGCTATAATGAGAAAGGTTGAGATGGCTGGGACACTTCCTGCAAATGTTGGGTGACAAATCAAGGATCGACCTTGTCAGCCAACCATCTAAGGCCAAACGAAAAGCAGGTCGTCTTGAATGGGGTAGAAGATGTCGTAAGGAAAGACTTAAAGGGAAATGGGAATCTCTTGGGAGGTTGTAAAGAGGGATGATGAACAAATTGGGATGGAGGAGGAGCTTGCGTAGCTGTGATGGCCTCAGGTGGCTTTTTGCTCTCACTGATTTATTGGTAATAGTAGTAGCAATCAAATAGACAACAAAAGCAAGTAAATGACCATATTTGATTGTAATCGCTCATGCTTTGAATTTAAAAATGTCGTAGTAATATAGTACATTGTCAATATGGATTGAAAGTTTAACAGTCGCCGGATTTTTTATTGCTACACAGTCATAACAATCTTTTTTTCTTTTCCTTATTAACCTTTTCATTTTACTCTTTTCTTACCCTTCAGTTATATTCTCATTTTTAGCGAAAACTTGTTTTTCATGATGGACTGTGGCGAAGGCTCACTGGGACAGCTGATACGTTTCTTTGGGGTGGACCATGTAGATCAAGTGCTATGCAATTTAAAATGTATATTCATTTCCCATTTCCATGCCGACCATCACCTTGGTCTTTTTAGCTTATTATTGGAAAGAAGAGCTGCCTTTTTGAGGTAAGTCTTCGTTTCGTTTTTGTCTATTCATTTCATTTCATCTATCATCTATTCGTCTCTTATGTCTACACGTATCACCATATTCGTCTTATAGTCAAATAGCTTCTTCAAACCAGGTCTGGCGACTATCTCTCCATTGGTTGAAATTTTGCGTGGAAATCTAAATCAATGAACCTTAATGCTAGTACTGAGACATGCGTAAATGAAAAAGTTGGCTAATATATAAATAAATAAACCGTTCTGCTTGACAATTTTTGAATGAACTTGGCACAATATACGAAACGTAAGTTGTGTGCACTCTGCTCCATGTTCCATAATTCCAGCATATAGTCAAGGTTTCCAAGTTAATGAAATTAAAATCTTAAGTATTTGAAAGTACAATTCCCCATCAACAACAGTTAAACCTCTTAAATGGAAAATTTGCCTCATCCGGAGAAAGTATGGCCTGAACCATGACTATGATTCACCGCACATCTTCTGGGTTCCGGCTTGGAAGTTTTTTACTATTCAAAAACAAGCTCGTTTCCTCTTGTTTTTTTTTTCGGATTTTGAAATATTTCTACGTGTTTGGAATCGAAAAATTTATATATAATGACGATATGGAGCTCTGTGAAATTTTGAGAAAGTCGATGCTTTTGTTGATAGATTTGGAATTTGATTCACTATAAAAAGACGATATCTAACTTTTGGAAATTTTTAGAAAATCAATGCTTTTGCTGCTAGATTTAGAATTCGATCCTATACACTGTATGGGATCGATTCCCTTCTATGGAAATTTTCCAGGAGAATTTTTATGGGGGAAAGTTTCCGGGGGCCGAACTTTTCAAGAAAAATATTGCTCTAGAGGAATTTGCCAAAAGGAGACTGGGAGAATTTAATGTCAATTGTCTGGGGGATTTTTTCACCGGTATTGAATTGTCTAGGGGATCTTTTCGTGGAGGGGGAGAGGTCTTAATGAAAACGCCTAATTTCTTTGACTGGATCATAGATTTTATCCCCTTCCCCCCCACAGCTGAAAATTCTCTGGCATACAGTAGCTGATTTTTGCTGAATTTTCTTTCGCCTATGTGAGCTGTCTTGCGTTTTAATGACCGTTTGTGTGTGTGTGTGTTTGTTTGCATTAGAGTGTCTCTTGTTTTAAATTCAATTTTGTTTCTTCTTATTTAGCTTTTTTCCATTCTATTTACTGTAAAAGGTTTAAATAAATTTTTATCATGACACAAATGGCCAGACTGCAAGATGATCTGGGAATATACTGAAAACTATCAAATGCCCCTGTAAAAGGTTTAAATAAATTTTTATCATGGCACAAATGGCCAGACTGCAAGATGATCTGGGGATATACTGAAAATTGTCCAATGCCCTTTCAATGGGTAACCTCTGGAATTTGCCTTACAGAAGTCTTTCCCATGATAAGGAGCAAGCCGTCATCGTTAATAATGCCACAGTAATATTTTCGAAGTGGAAAAATTTTTCTTAGAGAGCAGTCTCCTAGTAACTTATTTAAATCCATCTAATCCTGGTTTCAACTGAAGCTTGTTAAGATGTAGTGACTCACTTTAGCATTTAGTCATGTTTGTACATTTTACCACAGTTATATCATTGACAATGATCAAGGGAGGTTGAGGAGGGCATTGACGTCCAAAGATTTTTCTGCCCCCCCCCCCCTCCCTAGATTTGAACAAATACCTTTTTCGGTATTATTAAAAGTGTTTTTTTTTTGTTACTTTCATTTCGGTTACACCGAAATTTCCCCCGTCTCTCCTCATAGGTTTCGAAAAACATGTACCCCCCCCCCAACTCTGATTTTTTGGCATTTGATTCGTATCCTTGATTCGTCTTTGGTTTACCGATTCTGACGAATTTGGAACATTTTTTTAAACTCTTCAGATCCTACAATAATGTAGGCCAACCTACAAAATGGTAAGTTTACAAAATATTCTGCGAAGATATCGGGGGCTGGGGTTGTAAAATTTAATTCTGGTTTTCCGCCGTATTCTGTACATAATATTACAGTTTTTGAATATTTTTATTATTGCAGGAGGGGATTTCTTTTCTGGCGTGGAAATATAAAAAACTAATTTTCGCTTATAATTTTCATGGTTTTGATAGATTTCATCAGGCCGAGTAGGCTGGGCCCATTTGAAGCTTTGGCCTTTTTACAAATTCTTTGCTTGGAAAATTCTAAGAACTTACGAGAATAAAAACTGTTGCAACTTCGTCCATTTTGATTACCTTCGTTTGAAGACCGTTATTAGGCTGCACTTTATATTAGAACATTTCATCCGAACGATCAGTTGACATATAGACTATTCATGGTTGCCGCATACGGGAAATTTAAAACCCAAATTCAACTGGAAATATAAAAATTCGCTTTGAAGAAAACTGTCAAGTGAGAAAGAATCTCTATTTGAAGCTGATTCGTGAATGGTAGCTATTATGTACATTAGTCTTAATTGGTAAAAATTTATTGCGAAAACAATTTATGAGGATTTTGAAAATAGCCAGAAATTCCACGAAAATGGTGTCTGATTGAAATGAAAACTGTACCGTCGAAATCTCTGTAACCGAAAACCCCATATAGGATTATTACGCTCCTCCATCTTGAGCAATAAGGAAAATCACTTCTTCGCAGCAGTGATGTATCTTCTTTTTCTTTATTCTCCCTGTTTCCCTTGTTTCTCACTCAAAATAAGTAGTCTGTAGAATACCTCTTTAAACTCTTTTAAGCGGACTTGAAATATTTTAAAAATAAAGAATGTCAAGGCTTTAGATACGTCGCTGCTATAGCTCGCGGAACGAACTATACCATAAAAACTCAAAATAAGTAGTCTGTAGAATACCTCTTTAAACCCTTTTAAGCGGAATTTGAAATATTTTAAAAATAAAGAATGTCAAGGCTTTAGATACGTCGCTGCTATAGCTCGCGGAACGAACTATACCATAAAAACTCAAAATAAGTAGTCTGTAGAATACCTCTTTAAACCCTTTTAAGCGGAATTTGAAATATTTTAAAAATAAAGAATGTCAAGGCTTTAGATACGTCGCTGCTATCGCTCGCGGAACGAACTATACCATAAAAACTCAAAATAAGTAGTCTGTAGAATACCTCTTTAAACCCTTTTAAGCGGAATTTGAAATATTTTAAAAATAAAGAATGTCAAGGCTTTAGATACGTCGCTGCTATAGCTCGCGGAACGAACTATACCATAAAAACGTAAGGATAATTAAATTTTGAATCCAAACATTTCATCAGATTCATGGGCTCTCTGCTCAAATTCTCCTTACTTTTTGTTTTAGGCTTGGAAAAAACTTTGAGTCTTTAGTCCTAATTCTACCAGTGAACTTAGAACGATGGTTATTGAGGTTTAATGAAAGATTCCATCGTATAGAAGATGATTATGATGTGATATGGTCGGAGAAAATCCAACCCCATTATGAACGTAAGTTTTAATTAATAGTAAAACCCTAAAGTCAAATCTATTAAAAATTTTCATTTGGGAATGTGAGATTTCGATTTGTATTAGTGGGTGAGGGGCTGTAGGGGTAGATTTTTCTTTCGTAGGACATTTATGGACCATACTTTAATTAAGTGTTTATTTTATATACAAAAAATTTAGATTCACTTTAGAAATTCAATATATACCCTTATTTGTTCTATATTTGTGTTGCCGTAGCTGACCTGTGTTCATCGCAGCTCTTCCTTAGGAAATCATTAGGTTCCTTCTGTGGAACAACCAGGGAACATACTTGGAAACACAGGGCTCTGAGAAACTCGGGGTGACCGCACCACAAAACTAGTATATGTTTATGCATTTATTTATTTAAATTCATATAATTTGATGATATGTTTTACTAGTATATGTATTTATATTCATTTTGAAAAAAATATGTTAATTTGAACACACAACCAGAATTTTAAATCTGGAGTTTGAGATGCAAACATGTTTTGGTCTTTACTTGCTAATTTGTTTAGAGGGAGGGGTGGGGTTCATAAAACCAATCTTGGGCCGAAGAGGATCCCTACTTCCTCTATCCTTGTGAAAAGGTATGAAAGTCAGTTGAAAATTATAGCTATAAAACACGCCTATAATGTGTTTTTTTCTGTGTTGTATCATTGACTTGCAAATTATATTATAGCTAAAACCATATAAAGTTTAGAAGTTATCTCACATCTTTAAGATTATTAATTTATTGCAATAAATACCTGTCATAAACTATTAGTCCTGGGACTCAATGCATAGGATAGATAAGCTAATCAAAATCGTTAAAAAAAACGGTGAATTCGCAAAAAAAAAAGATCAAAATCGTAAAAAGAAGATCAAATTTAAAACAAATGAGGAAGAAGTTGTTCAGGCTAATTCTGTCTGATTGCTCTCACTTAGTCATTAACTAGAATTTTAAATCATTGGAGTCTAGCTAACATCAGTGGGACTATGAAAATGTTGCCACTTTACAATCTACATGAATTCGGAATAAAGGCAAACCCTCAACCCTGAACTGGAGCGATTCTGATTATATGTAAACCATTAGTTTTACCATATCTGAAACCCATACATCAAAATTTTCAGATGATTATTCTCAAAACTTTGAAATTTTAATGTTAATCATGCAACAGGTCTAGTTACTTAACTAGATTCCACAGGAGACCTACCACAAAGCATTAAAAAGGAAAAAAAATAAGATAATGGGGTGAAATGGTTATAAAAGAAGTATGGGCAAATTTAGCTCATTACGCATTCTTTCATTTGTTCTTCACTTATGTTTTTTATTTGTTTTGATCCTTAATCGTTTCGACGTTCTTTTGGGGGCCCTCAAGGCTCTTGATCAGTATCTTTTATGTCTTTTAAAACTACCAATTATTAATTTATTTGTTATTAGCTCTATACCAATTGACTTATTTTTGTTTGTTTTCTGTAAAATAAAAGGACGACCAAAAACCTAGAAAGAAATAAAAAGGAAGAATAGAAATAAAAGAAAAGGATATAAAACAAGAAAAAAATTCAAACCATATGCTTAAAACCAGCTTAAAAAATAATATTTATAATCATGAGATTATAATCTAGAAGAAGTACAAGCATTTTGGAACGTACACTCTTTTATTAAACATTTTGGGTAAAAACAGGGCATTTTTGGTTTCGCTCAAAGACAAAATGGCCTTTCCGGTACTTTTTTTTAAGCTGGGTACGTGGCAGTTATTGGAGGAAAAACTTCATTTCAGTGCTACTTTAAAAACCATCATACACGGAAATAAAACCACGATGATGAGTTATGCATTGTATTCATTATTGAAGTCCCCTAACGAAGAAACTTCCATCTCAAACTTTCAAATCTGATGCGTATAAAATTGTTTGGGATATTTTGCTCCTGTGTCTGGTCAAGAGAAAAAAATCAAACAAAAACAGTTTAAGCAACTTGACTCCAGCTTTTTGCCAAAATAGACTGATAATAAGTATTTGGCTATAATCTCTTCATCCGTCAAAATCCTTCCATTAAAATTCATGAAATAGTTGGGATTGAGGAGATTGAGGATCTGAGGAGAGGATATTTTTCATAACTTCCACGTCACACATCGACAATCTCATGAAAACAGGAGAATTATTTAAAATGGAATTAATATGAAAACCTACTTCAATTATTTGCTATTTTATAGAGTATAATGAAAGAAAGGCCAAAAATCAACCTTCTTATTTGAAACTGAAGAAAAGTTTGAATTTGGATGTTGCCACTGCATATGTGAAGCATTGTTTTCTGGCATTTGGTATCACAATTTCTCATGAAAACGGATGGAAAATGACCTACTCGGGAGATACCATGTTTTCGCCTGAACTTATTGAAGTTGGTAAGTCTGAAATTCTCTTTCTATAAAAAAAGGTGCAGTCTTGGATAACGTCGAGGAATAAAATAATCGCAATTTTTTGCGACAAGCATTGATGCTTAACGCTATTGGTAATAATAAAGAAATAAATAAAAATAAAACCTTTTTTCGTTCAGGAAAAAATAAAATACTGAACATGTGGCTTTAGTAAAGTTTTTAATGCTTGATTTTTAAAAAAAGTCACATAATTTTAATGGTTCCATCATACCATTTTCCTGTTTACCGAATGACGGTACCGATACCGGCTCCGATTCCTATTTACCAATACCGGTTCCGGTTCCGCGAAACGGTAAACCAGTTTTGCATAATAATTTCAATCTTGCTTCTAGTACTGGCAAGAGTTGAAAATTAAGGAATGCAGTTTCTGAAGGAATAATTTTAAAAATCAAAGAGTTTATATGAATTTATTTTCAATATTGTGAACAGTTTCTTTTTATGCCTTTCTCGCTGAATGCTTAGATTATCGTCAATCATGGTAATTGAACTTGACCGACGAAAGGTTGTGTCAAAAATTGTTAATATTGATGATATAAATAATTATAGCAAATGATTACTAATTACCACTAGTTAAATAATTCTAGCGACTAATTGCAAACTATAATAAGTAAGTTAGCTCTTTGAACTAGGTCCGATAGAACTTTTTGGTTCTGGCTTCTATAAAACTATTTAAATACGCTTATAGGTGCGTGTAAGTCCGACCAAAGTGTATCTTAAAGAAAATTTTCTTAGCAGGACAAAGCCGACTTAGGTGTCAGACTGACCTTATAAATTTTTCCGTCACATCCCTTGCTTATGTAAGAGATGATTTTGCGTGTAATTTAAATTTTTGAGTGTGTATGTGTGTGTGTTATGGAATACAGGAGAGCCAAAAATCTCCCCCCCCCCGGGTCGTAACTATGTTTTTGCAGTTTCACTTATTATCCTAGATTATCGAAATTTCATCAAAATCATCGCGGTATGGGAAGTTATGATATGAAAAATAAAACTATTGACGACATATAAAAATATCGTTTATTACAAGAGGGGAAATAGAAGAAATATTTTTTAGATACTATTTAGTAAAAACCATCCCCTCCCCCCACCGAAAACAATTAAAAAGAGCACTTTGTCTTGATACATGTAAGAATGGAAAAATCGAGGCCTGAAAATATTCTTTATTGGCAATGGATTACCCCCAATCAGCGGCACAAATTCACAAAAATAAGGGAAAGGAAAAATTGTATTTTTCAAATTTAGAGAGAGGGCAATTTTGTTTTTTTCCATTATTTGCAGT
Source organism: Artemia franciscana (assembly GCF_032884065.1). NCBI lineage: Eukaryota > Metazoa > Arthropoda > Branchiopoda > Anostraca > Artemiidae > Artemia > Artemia franciscana. The sequence goes on from NC_088866.1 coordinate 8,933,235, forward strand.
GAAAATACCATAAAATGATATTTTTCAACAAAGATACTAAAACAATTTGTTTTCGGAATTAGGGTGGACAAAATAAGACAAGATGTTTATTTCATAAAAGAAGGGGGAGATGCAAATGTTTCCCATCCCCAGTTGGTGCCAGCTGGTCCCCAGTATCCTGATAAAAACTCTTTACGAATGCGATATTTTTCATCCTCCTGCAACTTTTTTTAGGCAAAGGAAGTGACATACTTATTCACGAAAGTACTATGGAAGATGATCTGGAAGAAGAGGCAAGGGTGAAGCAGCACAGCACGACGTCCCAAGCCATTGCTGTTGGCAAAGAAATGAAGGCCAAATACACCCTGCTTACACATTTCAGTCAAAGATACGCAAAGCTGCCCATTATTGAAGACACTATGGACGAACATGTTGGAATTGCATTTGATAATATGACTGTAAGTTTTACATTAAAGCTTTTGGTTGGTTCTACAAATGACAATCAAGCATGATATTGAAGGAGAACAAGGGGGAGGTTCATGGGGGAAAATGCATAATGCAGAGAGTGAGAGAAAAATGCTAGATGATTCCTCTCCACAAAGGATTTAAGTTGGTAAAATACGTTAAAATTTACATAATTAGGATACTCTTACCTTAAGAAAAACTCAAAGATTGAATCGTCAGACCATGACTGTCATATTAAAAAAAAGGCTAACTAGCTTTTCAAACAGTTCGTAGTAACGAACTCTAAGTAAGGAGTAGTGCGGCTCAATAGTAGCTGCTAACATTGTGACCCTCAATGTTTTTAGTTATAGGGGAATACTTACTAAAAAGCAGTGTATACTCTGAAATTATAGCAGTACTTCTTGTGGCTAAGTTAAGGCTAGGAAAATATGTTAAGTTATTTGTTGTATGACTGCCAGTAAGATGATTTTTACGGGTTCCTTTGGAAGTGGTGAGGCAAATTTGGAATTCTAACAAAAACTTCTCCATACTCATTCCAGATGACTTTTTACAAGGTCATGTTTGCACCAAACCTTGCTGTGTGCATTAAAATCACCTGTTTTGATCAGTTCTTCATTAGCAAGAATTCTCTCTGATTGCTCATTAATATATAAGACTGTCGTTTCCATTTGCAGTGTACATATTTATAATGTTAATAGTTGATCCATGTTGTTGAAGTACGCTGCGAGATTGATTTCAACTTTATAGTCTGGAGAATCCAGCTGGCCAATCCCAACTCAATTAAATTTAAAGGCTTTTTTACACAAATCCACACTCTACTTTTTGTGCCTTCTGACATGTTTTTTCTTATCACATAATATCATTTAAAAGTCAAGTTTATATATGTTTGCAACCATGTCTCTTGTATGGATATTACATTGATCTCATTTTCCGACAATCTATATTATTGCATTATAAAGCCTATCTTCTTTGTCATGACTGTCTGGGCATTCCATGATAAAATTTTAAGATCCATTTTGGGTATTGTCAACTGTTCCATTCAGCTTACAAATACTGACGAGCTTTTGCTGATTAAGACACCTTGACTCTAATTCTTCTTCTAATCTGCAAGGTCTTTCAATTCGATCTGATAACATGCTGCTCATTTCCAACAATTTTGCTTTAGGGAATACACCCATTACCATTTTTTTTTTGCATTTTCTTGTTTTGTAACTTCTCTTATTTGTTCAACAGTCTCATCTGATGCAGATATATTTAGTGCTAATCTTTACAAACTCATCCTGTTAGCTGAATCTGCATAGCTCTCATGTGTTACTTGAATCATCCTATATCCCATTTTTTAAGTTTCTACCACTTGAAGTATTAAAAAATATTTCCTCACAGGACAAGCAAAAGATGTAGAGGCATGATTTACTGTACAGTTGGCACAAAAAATGCCCTTGGTCTGTCAAACCAAGGTCTGTCTTTGAAAAGACACCCCTTTTCAAAGGAGATTTATCTGATGAATGTTTATTTGAACAACGAAGATAAAATGGCTCCTTGGCTCTGCACTCCTTTTGCTGGTGACCATACTTCTGACATTTGCTGCACTGCAGGGTTATACGATGGTAAACATGAACTTCTCATTTCCTTCCACAGCACCAAATGTTGGGAGGTAATGTGTCACCTTCAAATGTCACTATTATTATAAAACGGTCTTCTAGCTTCTGGGTTGAGCCTTTTCTATCTTACTACTTCATGTACAACTATTACACTTTGTAGACAGTCCATCATATCTTCTGTTGTCAGGTTAAGAGGAACTCCCTTCAAAATCCTCTCACAAGGGGCACTCTCATGTTACCGTGATATCAGCAATTTTTTTTGTTCAGAATTATCTTTGCTGCGTCCTCATTTTGAATGTACACAGTCATTATGGACCTCCTCCTCATAACATCGTTGAAACGTGTGGCTTGTGAGTGATCCTTTGAAAGTCTTCACCATACCAAAGTCAGATGATTGAACTTCCCCTTTGTTAATCATTTCTATTTCAACCTTAGTGTTAAATTGTCATGCTGAGGCAATACTCACATTTACAATCTCTCTTTTGGGTGGCTTATCAATGTTATTTCTTTTTGTCTGAAGCAAAGAGGACTTATGTATATCTGGGGAAAGATCTCTTCTTTTATGGCCAAAATTCTAAATTTGACCCTGCCTGTTGTCTCTTGATTCTTTCAACATCAAATGAGTTTTCAACTGCCCTCATCTTATCATCACTTTCACATGACAATGCTGAAAATTGCTCTGTGCTTAATGGTGTAAATCTATTAGCACTAGTCGCCCTGTAACATGGGAGATTATGTGCTGGTTCTTGATGGTGCTGCAGCATAGGCATGGCTATAGGAAGGTTGACCCTGATGTTAATTATGTTAACCTATTGGTGGAGGTGCATTCTGTCCAGGACCTAGCTGGTAAGGCTGAGCCCAATTTATCATCACTGGCCTGCCACTATAGTAAGGATTCATTGGCACAAATTGTCCCTGAGCACCCTTGGGGATTTGGCAAATTAATCCTCTTCCCCAAATTTACATATATTACGCAGTTGTCTACAAATTTTTAAAAAGGCAAAAACCTCAATGAATTCTTAGAATCACAAATATTCACAAAAAGTGTGCAAACGTGAAGTTAAGATTTTACATCCATCCGTTTAATCTTTTCTTCCGCTAATAAAAGTTCACTCGGAACAGGGTATATCGTTTGTCTTATTTTTGAATATCCCATCATGGAACTGACTATCACAGATGATATTGTTAAATGAAATTGTGCGCTTTTTCTCCTTTGTAATGATCAGAAACCAACTGACGCTGAATTTAAACTCCATAGGAAAACCGACTTCATATACTATTTGTGTAATCTCCCGTTTCGTTTAACAAGAATCTATTCTTGATATATTGCTATTATAGCCATGAAGGGTTACCACAGTGCTTTACTGTTGCCGCGATTTATTGATGGTTTATTGTTTAAACCTAGAAACAGAAAATTCTGCTTACATAGTATGAACATTTTTTTTTCTACATGAGTATTTGAAGCGTTTAGTCAGACACTTTATTGAAATAGTTAAAACTTGTCGAATTATTTGTTTTTCGCAAGACAATTCTCTACACAGAAGATTTGTTTCCTCGGTGCAGGATTAGTAATGACAAATACTACAGACCCAATGTTTCAGAATGCCTGTGCATTGCACGAATAAACAGAGAAGGATTTCCCTTAAAAAATCCGTTGACCCACTCTTGATCAGGTATTTCATTTTGAAATCTATGAGCTATGCCATTTCTTTGAGCTAACTGGTAAGCTAAGGTATGTAAGTCCTTCTTCGTCAGACTAAATAACCGCACCTCCATAGTTTTTAAGTACGTCACAAGCTCAAGTTCCTGTTCTTGGGTGAACATGACTTGAAATGTCCCAGCAGTTTATCAATCAGATACTCAGAATTCTCCTTTTTTCTTAAGGCCGTGATTAAGTGAACTTGAAAACATCGAGATTCAAAATTGAAGTTAGGGTATCCTTCTGTCTCTCAATTCTCTAGAGACCGTCGATTGTCAAAAACCCTTCAAATAGCACTTATTCATTGGCGGAAATAGCAGGTTAATTATACCAGCTTGTCAATCTGATCTCTAGGGTGATCTGAAACGATTCTTTCTGGCAAAAAACTTGTAAAAATCTCAGGTAGCCGAAAATATTCTATGGGACTGTTCGAAAACAGGAAAGTACATCGAAAAATGGTTGCAATCATCTTACAGGTTATTGTCTTCTGCTCATGATAGTACCGATTTTGTTCTTATAGAAATATCCTTCATAGAGTACACTTGTGAAAAAGAGCTGGACATTTTCTAAGATTTCCAAGCAATTAGAGGAAATAGAGCAAAATCCTAGCAAACATTTTGTAGCATCTTCAAGAAGCTACGGCCTGATATTAAAAGCGGTATCTTCCGCCAATGAATACTTGAGTACTTTTTAAATATAAATTTTCAGATTTTCGAGTTCCATCAGTTCACCTAATAACGGCCTTAACGTATCTTTCAAGAGTAGTTGGGGAACGTCAAACTCATTAGAAGCCTTCGGGCACCAACATGGACCAGAAACAACCGCATCAAGAGTATTGTTGATTGCCACAGTGGAACAGGATTGTCTGTTTTTATTTTTCTTACACACACGAACCATCTCAAAATGAATTATAAACCGTATCAAGAGTATTGTTGATTGCCACAGTGGAACAGGATTGTCTGTTTTTATTTTTCTTACACACACGAACCATCTCAAAATGAATTATAAAAAGTTACTGACCCAATTTCAACGACTGGTCAGATTAAAACAGTGCGGAGCGGAAAGGGCTAATTCCGCCCCAGGAACATGTTTTATTATTTGGAGGTTATGGCCACGCGAAAACTTCAAGTAAAGAAACAATAAAGTGACTAAAACAAAGTCCATTGAAGGTACTACAAGTATGACTAGCTGTAGTTTTAATACAAAGAAGTGTGTTGACTTTATATTGTTTACAAAATCAAAAAGTTGCAATCCAAGAGCAAATAACTAGAAGACAAAAGGTTCACTCATTAAACGAAAGGAAACTAAACCAACATGGATACCGTAGTTCAGCTGTATCGAGCTGGAGAAGTTGTAGCTATTGCCGCTTGGCGCAGCAACTTTCTTGTCATCTAAAAATCGCCTACCCTATTCCAACCCTTATCCCGTTCCGGCCCGTGTTCCCGAACCGGTATTAGTTTTTTGATAGAAGAACTAAAAGATAGAAGTTCTAGATATTGGTTTTGTTTTTCTTTTTGAATTTAATTTGAAAAATTTTGAAATTCCAAAAAGTTTCAATACATGAAATTTTTGGAGGTGGGGGGATGGAGTCTGTTTTTGCTAAGTTGCTCCACTTGTCAATTGCCAGATGGATAAAGCTTCATTTTAGGTTTTGCCGCCATTAAGTCTTCTGTTCAAGATTTTCAGTGTGATCAGGGTAGATGCGTTATTCTCATCACTGTAACTCTGATAAGGATTATATTTTATATTCCTTCTGAAGAAGGTTAGGTATTAAGAGTCTTAGGGGGGAGCAATATTATTACTGAGTCGTATACTCTAATCCTAATGAGAATACTTCTAGGGATTACGACCACAGGCTACTTGTACATCCTTTACAGCCGTCCCTGAGAAAACTTGCGCTTGGAATCCCTTAGCTGATACTGCCTTAATTAAATACAACCCAGTAGCCACCTTAGATTGCCTTACGTTGAGCCGCTTTTTAAAAGGGCAGACGCCGCAATATAACCACACTTAACTAATTTGCAAAGCTCATTAGTAATCATTTGAGCACTAAACAAGTTGTTATTGAGGCAATAGAAATTAAACTTAAGCTAAATAAAATTATTTCTTTAAATAGGGTTTTAGAGAAGTACTCACTCAATTCTCATAAGATTGTATTTTACTTCAGCCGAAATATTCATTTAAAGTTGAAACAAATTTTCTGTCTTAGATTAAATCCATACCTTTTTTTACCTGTTGTTTGTGTTTATAACCGAACGTGTAAAGCATGCTGGTAGGAAAACCCTTCATTACTCCACAATTTTGTATACTGGGTACCTTCTTCCTCAAGATGTAGAAGATTAATGCTCCCAGAGAAATATATCAGCTATAAATCTCATTTCTTCAAAACTCTGGCCTGTACTTTGGCTCTACTGGCTCAGTACTCTAGCTCTACTAAGAAAAAATGTCAGAATGCAATCAGAAAAACTTACTCTGAAGTTCAAAAAACTTATATCTATTTCTAACCAGTGTACAAGCACTTGCCAACAGAGCTGGTCTTACTGGTGCGCGGAGCCTAGTGATTAACAAGGGCCTATTTGGAACTGAAAACAAAAGAAAGGTACATTTGTCTGGTAACCAGGGCCAAAAGGCCCTAACAAAGGGGTTTTTAAGCTTTTAGGGAGTTTCGACAGTTTTATAACCGCTGGCCCCGCTCGACATAAAGGGGGGCTCCACATTTGGAAGACTCAGCCGTGTATTCCACGGCTTTTTCTCTTAGGCCCCTAATGGAGTCACAAAATCAAATATGTGACTGTAATTCGTAACATATTTGGCCCTGTTTGCACGGGGCTCTGGTAGTTGCGAGGCCCGTGCCGGTCGCCCCACTTGTCCCCCCCCCCCAAAGGCCGAAACTACTTACCAATTGTAATCAAATGCTTAATTGGTAGTGGATATTGTTTTTATGTCAACATTTATAGAGCTTTCTTTTTGCATTCCCTTAAAATTTGATTTCTGTGTATTCTGATATTCCATTTTTATATTCTGAAAATCTGTCGATTCGATGCTGACCCAATGGCAATTATTGATTCAATGACCCAAATTGAAACCAAATGATAAATTTGTCAATCCTAGGATGGGCATCCTAGGCAATATTAGGATCACCAGATTGTCCTTAATTGTTTAAATTTCTTTGTCAATTTTGAAGTCTGATGGACAGTGTAAAAGCCACTGGAGCCAACTCCCAGAAAGGTACTTAAAATTTTCCTGAAGCAACTTCAGCAGGTCTAGGAATTTCTAAAAAGATTTTTTTTTTTTTAGGTTTGTCCAAAAGATTTGCCTAAGCTCCACCTATTTGTACCACCTTTAAAACTCGTATATCATGAGTACTACAAAGATATGGAGGAGAAAACCGCGAAAAAATTGAAAAGCAAAGAGATAATGGGTGAGAAAATTAAAGAATTAGAAAAAACAATGAAGACAAAAACTGGATTTCCCGAAGATTGGGATGATAAATTGAATCCCAAGAACCAAGACACTGTTTGAGAATTTTGCTTTTTTTATAGTTATAATTATATTTTCTGTTTCACCAAACCGTTGTGTTTTTGGTGTGTTCTTTTTGTCATAAGAATATTTAGGTCCATTGAGCTTATTTCTTAACTGAAAAGCCCGATTGTTCAACAGAAAAAGCGGAAAAGACTCAAAACTTTAGCATCACAGAAAGCTTAACATTACTTTATTGTAAGCCAACTGAGATGTATCGAGAGCTTGGCAGAAAAAGATGAAAAAACTGAAAAGTTCAACTTCATAGAACGTTTAGCATCCCTTCAGTGTGATCCGAATGAGATGTATCGAGAACACATTAGAAAAAGGTGAAAAACTTAACAGAAAAACCCAACATCACAGAAACCTTAACGGCACTTTAGTGCTTGCCAAATGAGATGTGTCGACAGCTTAACGGAAAAAGATGAAAATACTGGAAACTCAATATCACAGAAAGCTTAACATCACACTAGTGCAAGCCAAATGAGATGTATCAAGAGCTCGACAGAAAAAGATGAAAAAACTGAAAAGCTCAACATCACAGTAAGCATAGCATCCCTTCAATGTGTTCTAAATGAGATGTATCGAGAGCACATTAGAAAAAGCTGAAAAGCTGAACCGAAAATCCCAACATCACAGGAAGCTAAACGGCACTTTAGTGCTTGCCAAATGAGATGTATCGAGAGCTCGACAGAAAAAGATGAAAAAACTTAAAAGCTTAACATAACAGAAAGCTTAACGTCCCTTTAATTTGATCTGAATGAGATGTATTGAGAGCATATTAGAAAAAGTTGAAAAGCTAAACAGAAAATCCCAACATTACCGAAAAGTTAACGTCACTTTAGTGCTAGTCAAATGAGATGTGTCGAGAGCTTGACAGAAAAGATGAAAAAACTGAAAAACACAACATCACAGAAAACTTAATATCACATTACTGCAAGCCAAATGAGATGTATCGAGAGCTTGACAGAAAAAGATGAAAAAAACTTAAAAGCTCAATATCACAGAAAGCTTAGCATCCCGTTAATTTGATCTGAATGAGATGTATAGAGAGCATATTAGAAAAGGCTGAAAAGCTAAACAAAAATCCCAACAGCACCGAAAACTCAACGGCACTTTAGTGCTAGTCAAATGAGATGTGTCGAGAGCTTGACAGAAAAGATGAAAAAACTGAAAAGCTTAACAGAAAATCCCAACATCACAGAAAACTTAACACAGCCAAATAACACAACATCACAGAGAGCTTTAGTAATAGCCAAATGAGATGCGTCGAGAGCTTAACAGAAAAGGATGAAAAGACTGAAAAGCTCAACATCACAGAAAGGTTAACGGCACTTTAGTGCTTGCCAAATGAGATGTGTCGACGGCTTAACGAAAAAAGATGAAAATACTGAAAAACTCAACATCACAGAAAGCTTAACATCACATTAGTGCAAGCCAAATGAGATGTATCGAGAGCCTGACAGAAACAGATGAAAAAAAAGAAAGATCAACATCACAGAAAGCTTAGCATCCTTTTAATTTTGATCTGAATGAGATGTATTGAGAGCATATTAGAAAAAGTTGAAAAGCTTAACAGAAAACCCCTACATTACAGAAAGCTTAACGGCACTTTAGTGCTTCCCAAGTGATATATGTCGAGAGCTTAACAGAAAAAGATGAAAAAACTGAAAATCTCAACATCACAGAAAGGTTAACATCACATTATTGCAAGCTAAATGCGATGTATCAAGAGTTTGACAGAAAAAGATGAAAAAACTGAAAAGCTCAACATCACAGAAAGCTTAGTATCCCTTTAATGCGATCTGAGTGAGATGTATCGAGAGCATATTAGAAAAGCTGAAAAGCTTAACAGAAAATCTCAACATCACAGATAGCTTAACGGCTCTTTAGTGCTAGTCAAATTAGATGTGTCGAGAGCTTAACAGAAAAAGATGAAAAAACTGAAAAAAATCAACATCACAGAAAGCTTAGCATCCCCTTAATGCGATCTGAATGAGATGTATCGACAGTACATTAGAAAAAGCTGAAAAGCTTAACAGAAAATCCCAACATCATAGAAAGCTCAACGGCACTTTAGTGCAAGTCAAATGAGATTTGTCGAGAGCTTAACAGAAAAAGATGAAAAAACTGAAAAATTCAACATCACAGAAAGCTTAACATCACATTAGTGCAAGCCAAATAGGATATACTGAGGGCTCGACAGACCAAGATGAAAAAACTGAAAAGCTCAACATCACAGAAAGCTTAGCATCCCTTTAGTGCGATCTGAATGAGATGGATCGAGAGCACATTAGAAAATGCTTAACAGAAAATCCCAACATCAGAGAAAGCTTAACAGCACTTTAGTGCTAGCTAAATCAGATGTGTCAAGAGCTTAATAGGAAAAGATGAAAAACTCACATCACAGAAAGCTTAACGGCACTTTAGTGCTTGCCAATTGAGATATGTCGGTGGCTTAACGGAAAAAGATGAAAATACTGAAAAACTCAACATCACAGAAAGCTTAACGGCACTTTAGTGCTTGCCAAATGAGATGTGTCAACGGCTTAACGGAAAAAGATGAAGATACTGAAAAATTCATTATCACAGAAAGCTTAACATCACATTAGTGCAAGCCAAATGAGACGTATCGAGAGGTCGACAGAAAAAGATGAAAAAACTGAAAAGATCAACATCACAGAAATTTTAGCATCCCTTTAATGCGATCTGAATTAGATGTATCGAGATCACATTAGAAAAGCTGAAAAGCTTAACAAAAAAGCTCAGCCTCACAGAAAGCTCAACACGTCTTTAATTTGAGTCAAATAAGGTGTATCGAGAGCTCGATAGAAGAATCTGTAAAATCTCAAGCTCAACATTACAGAAAACTTAATATCACTTTAATTCGAGTTAAAAGAGATGTATCGAGGGCTCAACAAAAGAAGCTGAAAAGCTCAACATCTTAGAAAGCTTAGAATCTCATCTGGCTCGCACCTTAATGCGAGTCGAATGGGAGGCATCGAGATATCAACAGAAAAAGCTGGAAAAATCTCAGTAGAAGAGCTCAAAATCACAGAAAGCTTAACATCATTTAATTCGAGCCAAATGAGTTGTTTCGAGAGCTCGATAGAAAGATCTGAAAAAGCTCAACATCACAGAAAACTCAACATTATTTTAATGCGAAACGATTATGTATCGGGAGCTCAATAGAAATAGCTGAAAAGCTCAACATCACTTTCAAGCGAGCCAAATGAGAAATCATTGTAGATGCTAAAGATTCTAAAAAATAAAATCTACAAAATATTGTAGATTATATTGGAAGATGCTATAGTTTTAGAGAAACTTTAATCAAACCCACTTATAAGAAAGGTGATAGGAATGATTAGATTTTAACGAAACAAGTTGGCATTATCAAGGAATTAGAAGGTTTACTCTCATGTCTAACTCAAGGCATCATATTGACCTGATCAAGATGAAAATCTTCAGGAATCCCAAGAAAGCTAAAAATCATATTTCCAGGGTTGGTACTTGGGATCCTTTTCTGCAAACTAGTTTGATCTTGTGTTGTCCTATTATTTTGATGTCATGTTTTCGTTCCTTACTACAGCCACTTTCAAAATTTTATGATAAAGCAAGGACTATTATTCAAGACACTAACCAATCTTCGTTTAAACCTTTGCTTTATTTGAAATTTTATTTTTTGTAGTGTATTTTTCCCCTTTTCTACAGATGTATGGCTACCGTCCTGTTGCTCTATCTAGTAATATATATTTTATTTTTGATCATTCGACTTAACATCTCCGCAATTCCCGTAGCTTGAAGAATCCTGATGCTGTACCAATGGAGTCTGACTTCAACCCTCTGGGTACTAGGCGTATCTCCCTTGGAAAATTCCTCCTATGAAAAATTCTCCCTTGTGAAAGTCCCCCCCAGAAAATTCTCCCTCGTACTATTCTACCTTTATTCCAAATTATAGGACTTATGCACGGTTTAGAGTACTCTACAGTATTTATTTTATTGTTTTGTTCTGTATCGACTGAAACTGATCTTCTTTCATGGATTTTACATCATGTATTTTCATCTACAATGGAAATACAAAGGAATCTTGCAAATCTGACGATTGCTGGAGATTTTCATGAATCAAGATGCCTTGGAATCGAACATTAAGGTATTTTGTCTGCTCAAGGAACCCCTTCATGTATGTATTTCATTTGATGGCCAGCGTTTACCCCCCCCCCCCTCTCTCTCATGGAAAATAGACCTGCGGAAAATAACCCCCGGAAAATACCCCCCCCCCCCCCCCGTGGAAAAGAAGGCTTTCCAAATTTGAACATTTTATTTGAATTTCGTTTGTTTTATTTTCCGTAGGGGGAAGGAATTTTGGCACTTGTGTTTTGTACGCCGCTCAATGAAGTTTACGCTGTGTAAAACTTGAGAACAAACCAGTTTCTTCGTTAGTTACTTTCAGTTTAGCGTGAGACAAAACAAGTGACAGAAATTGGGCTATATAGTTCAACATAAGGGGGAAGGGGTGAAGTATTTGAACAGTTTGAAGTCAGAAGCAATTCTTACCTCGTAATATGCAGAATAATTGTACCTAACACATCTTGCACTCAGACCCGCTAAAGTTTACCCCCCTAATGTGCAAATATATAACCCAAATTTGTTTCTTCTGCGGGGAGGGGTATTTTCCTGGGGGGAGGGTGTTTTCTGATGCTCTTGCAGCTCCTTTATGAATGTATATTTTGGTTCCAATCAGCAATAATATTTTCCATAGGCAGACCAATAGCGCTGCCTAAGTAAAGAGCGATGTGGGCAAATTTTTTTTCTTTTAGACCAGGACACTTCGTATCGAAAGAGTTGTCGTAGAAACTTCGAAAAGGGTTCATTTAATTGGAAATTGGAAGGGCTTGTGCCCTTTTTAATAGTCGAAAGTGATCGGAAGGCAACTAACACCCCTTCCACGCCCATTGTTTCCCCAAAACACATCCAATCAAAATTTTCTGATGGTCATTTTGTTCAATGTAGTTGAAAGGTCCAGAAATTATGTCTTTTAGGATGACACCCCCCCCTCCCCAGAGCCCTCGGGGCAAGAGTTGTAAGCTATGCCCTGGGGGTGTATAAGGTATGCATAGAAAGGGCGGTCGTATAATTTTCGGTGGGGGCTCATTGAATTGGTAATCAGAAGTCCTAGTTCCCTTTTTAAGATTCAGAGTGATGGATACATTCAGAGGGTGGATACCCCCCCCCCCCTGACACCTCACATTTTCTTGAAATGTAAGATAGAAATTTTGAGATGGCCATTTGATTGGAAACTGAGAGAGCTAGTGCCCTTTTTAATAGTCGAAAGTGATTGGAGGGCAACCCTCTCCGACGCCCCCCATTTCCCCAAAACACTTCCAATGAAAATTTTCAGATGGTCATTTTGTTCAACATAGTTGAAAGCTGCGGAAATTATGTCTTAAAAAATGACACCCCCCCCCCACAGACCCTTTAGGGCAAGGGTTCTAAGTTATGACCTAGCGCTGCCAAAGTAAAGAGCAATGTGGGCATAATGTATTTTTTTTTTTTTATTTAGACAAGGGCACTTCGTATCGAAGGAGTTCCACCATTTCCCCAAACATGTCCAATCAAAATTTTTAGATAGTAGTTTTCTTCAACGTATTTGAAAGGCCCGAAAATTATGTCTTTGAGGATGTCAACCCTTCCACAGCCCTCAGGGCAAGGGCTGTAAGTTATGCCCTGGGGGGACATATGAGGCTTATATAGAAAAGGTGATCGTATAAACTTTGGAGGGGGCTCCTTGGATTGGTAATCAGAATTTCTAGTGCCTTTTTTAAGATTCAGAGTGATTAAAGGGTGGATACCTCCCCCCCACCGCCACCACACCTCATATTTTCCCGAAATGGATCTGATAGAGATTTTGACATAACCGTTTGTTGTCTTAGAAACTCCGAAAAGAGTTTATTCGATTGATTGGAAATTGAAAGGGCTCGTGCCAATTTTAATAGTAGAAAGTGATTGGAGGGCAGCTAACCCCCCTCTCACACCCACCATTTCCCCTAACACATCCAATCAAAATTTTGAGATACCCATTTCTTTCAACGTAATTGAAAAGTCCGGAAACTATGTCTTTGAGGATGATACCACCCCCCCCCCGGGGCACTCAGGGCAAGAGTTGTAAGTTATGCCCTGGGGGCATACAAGGTATATATGGAAAGGGTGATCGTTTAAATTTCGGAGGTGGCTCATGGGACTGGTAGTCAGAAGCTTTAACGAGCTCTTTAAGATTCAAAGTGATCAGGGGGTGGATGCCCCCACCCACACCTCGCATTTTCCCGAAATACATCTGACAGAAATTTTGAGATGGCCATTTGTTGTCAGAGAAACTTCGAAAACAGCTCATTCGGTTGACAATTGAAGGAGCCAGGTCCCTTTCCAATAGTCAAAAGTTATTGGAGGGCAGCTAACCCTCCCTCCCACACCCATGTTTCCCCAAACACGTCCAATAAATTTTGAGATATCCATTTTGTTCAAAGTAATTGAAAGGTCCGGAAAGTATGTCTTTGAGGATGACCCCCCCAGAGCCCTTAGAGCAAGGGTTGTAAGTTATGCCCTGGGGGCAAATAAGGTATATATGAAATGGTGATCGTATAAACTTTGATAGGGGCTCATTGGATTGGTAGTCAGAAGTTCTAGCACCCTTTTTAAGATTCAAAGTGATCAGGTGGTGGATACCCCCTGTAAAGCACAAATTGTCTTCTGGTCTTGAGAAGGCATAGGGGTTATCAGTCCAAATCATATTAGTTTTTGCTCGTTTTGAGTTTGAATCGGCTATTTATTGTAATTTATGTTCGCCTTTAGTTTCATTTATTTATTGACAGTCATTTGTGGTAGTTTTTAAGCTTGGAAGATTATTTTACTTTATTTTGGCTCATTCATGCTCTTCTTTTCTTTGAAAAACTTGCCTTGTGGAAAGTTTTTTAAATTATTAACAAGAAAGATGTCTGTTGAATGCACAGCTAGCACATATAACAACCTTAGTATACTAACAACCTCTCTTAGTATATGAGAAAAGATTAAAGTATCTAAAATCTTCTCAAACCATGGTTGTCTAACAGCACAAAGCATAGGATCTAATTCCAATATAGTTTTTAGCAACTTTCATTAATTTTTGGTGATAATAATTTAATTTCTGGCAACTTTGTGGCAGAGTTTAAAGACCCCATTGATGAAACATAAATATAATTACTATACAGACTGAACTTCTTTTACAAAATGGCGCCAACCAAAATATGAAATCAACCACATATTTCAAAGGGTGCCAATATAAATTCCTTTAGTTCGTATATACATTTTCACGTGGCAGCATCTAAAGATCAAGTAAGCTTGACTAAGTTTCTGTTAAAGAATGGAGCAATCCCAAATACGAAGAAAAATGATGGCAAAACATCATTGCACGGCAATATGGAAATTTCTCGGCTACTCACAAAAATTAAAATTATTTTTTGTCTTTTTTAAATAAATATCCTGTAATTTATGACACGCGTTTATGCCCATGATAAAAATTTTTTTTTGAGTTAATCAGAATAGTTCAAGTATGTATCTAGGATTTTTTCTCATAGAAGAAGGGTGGGAGGGGGGTGTGGCATAAAAGAAAAACTTTACAAAACGCATAAAAAATCTTGTGTATATGCATTTTTGTTACTTTCTTAGAGTCGGAGAAAAATCTTGGAGGGAGAGTTCTAACCCGGTAACCTCCCACCCTGAATACGGCCTTAGTTTAATTTGTAGTTTTTAGCCCCGCCACTCTTTTTCAAAAGAACCTGTAGCATTAATGATAGAATTTATCCTAATACAAAATATAGAAAAGCAAACGTTTATTGTAAAACCAAAAGAACAAAAAGAAATCACAGAATGACTAGAAACGTGCATATGATATCAAAAAATCGTGCTCTCTAATCATAATAATAAAAAATAAACTGACATCCCCTCAAAACATACTTCTAGGAACAAAAAAAAAATGCAATACACCTGCAAGGATAGCAACTTCTATTTGAAAGCAACCGGAAACTGCGAGTCTCACATCTATAAACAACAGAAAATACGAGCCCTTCACCATAGAACAAAACGCGAGGACGAAATTACGACTCTGATATGCCGACACTGCAAT
Source organism: Artemia franciscana (assembly GCF_032884065.1). Lineage (NCBI taxonomy): Eukaryota > Metazoa > Arthropoda > Branchiopoda > Anostraca > Artemiidae > Artemia > Artemia franciscana. The sequence continues at coordinate 8,948,653 of NC_088866.1, forward strand.
TCGAAGCCGAGCAAAAATAGGTGTAAGGATAAATTTAGTTAACACTATGATTACGGCTTTTGAGCCCTTAAAACTTGGTGGATGGGAAAGCGTAACAATAGTCTGCCAAGCCGATGCAGCAGTGAGCAGTAATTTTCAATATTTTTGGTCAATGCTTTCGAACGACGCATATCGTTCCTGTTAAACCTAAAGGACCTTATCTGACATTTCCAGCTTCTTAAATAATTGCCAAAAACCCTTTGGTGAAGCGCATTCAATGTGAGAATCAGCAGGGCAGTAGTTATTCAGTCACATTGTATTTCTCCTGATCTACATTACCCTGCTGATCCTCCTTTTGAGAACAGCTTATGAGACGGTTTTGGTAAATACCTCAGACAAGCCAAAATGTCAGATACGACTTTTAGTTGTAATCTATGGTGTTTTCTATGGATCTATCTGGTATATTCTTATTCTACTTGATCTACTGATGAACCTCATATTGGATGTTAAGAAATGATAAAACAAGGAAATAACAACGTTGATAACGCTGTCATTTCGAATGCTGACTGAGCTGTTGCCATTAGCTTACTGTTTCAAATATTTTTCGGTTAACAATTAAAAATTACTAGAAAAAATGTCCGCTTGAGTGATTCAAAGGGCATTATGTGACATGCTAATATAGATAAAAATGAATATTTTATATTTCCAAGAACGCAAAATTTCCTTTTACTTGTCGCAGAAAGTTGGGAATTGGAGATTATGAAATCACTTTTTCGTCACATTTATAGGCTAAGTCTACAATCAACTGTCTAAGAAATTCTCAAGTGCAGACAAATGGTCACTAAGAGTTATATATTCAAAACTCGATTCTCCCATTATTTCTTCTTTATTTGCTAATCTTTCGTCTGTCACGCGTCCTTATGTGTAACTTGACACCTTCACATTTCTGGTGCCAAGAAATAATACTTAAGACGAGCACTAAATCTAAACAAAATGTAAACTCAAATACAACAAACTAAAAATATTAGACGGTAAAGTATTCTTAAAATATTGGATTTTTTAATAATCAAATTTTTAACAATGTAAATTCAAGAAAACCTATATATTAGGCTACGATTTATTCAACGTTCTGAGAAAAAAAAACTGAAAAAAGGGAAAAGAATTTTTCACTTAAAAAGTGAAAAAAATTGCACGTATTTATCCTTTGATGATTTAAGAAGCCTAATTTAGTTAAGAGGGAAAAAAGGGTCAAGATTCGAGCAAATATTTTCTTTATTTTGGTGCGCAGCCAAAGAACGAAAATATTAGGGCTTTATGATAGCTTCAAGCTATCTGTAGTGATGCTGTTGATATCTGGACACTCTTCGCAGAAAAGTTGTTGTGCTTTCTCACTCCATTTAAGGATTTCATGCTAGGACTGGTGCACGCGAACAGTTTTATCCATTTAAGATTTTTATCCTTAATGGTGCCTTTAGGATAGCAAAGTTCTCAGAAAAGGAGGAAATGGTTCCTGATAATAGGATAATAGCCATCGGTCGCTGGGGGAGAGAAGGAAGTGTCTTGGCAGTTCCCCGCTAAATAAGCCCTTACTCGTTCTTCGTTTGAGGAGCATCCGTCTCCTACCTGCTTGATTGCAAAACATTTGCAATTTTCCTTTAGGGCGTTGTATTGATGAACAATTTATTGTGAAATAAAGATTTTGGAACAATTTGAAAGATAGAACAGCATTTAGTTTTAAAATGCGTTATAACGAGTATTTTTATGATTGTTTGTACGTTTTCTATTTTGTGCCTTGATGCATCGTATTATTTCTTATTGTGTCTGGTGTTATTTTTTGCTTTTATTATACTGTTACACTATACAACTATAGCCCGGTGATTCTTCTACAAATAAACTTAAATATTCATCTACGAGGGAAAAGGTAGTATTGTATGGCCATACACTCAGGGCCGGATTCAAAGCTTTGACACTTCTAGCCCAAACGTTTTGGCGCTCCATTTTTGCGAGATATTTGGGGATAATAGAAGCACTGAACAGAACGCAAAGAGTCAATAGTAATGAAAGAGAGGTGATACTGAACCCTCAGCTTCCATTCTTGGGAGACATGCGACAGTTTATAAGAGGCCACTGAATTCCTCGGTTGTTTTAAAATCATGTTTATGCGAATAGGCAGTGCGGTGGCAGAGTGCACCTGGCACCTTGACGAAAAATCAAATCAGTCGAGTTTTTATTAAAAGAAAAAATCACTCAGTGACATCTTATTGCCCCCTGGCATTGTGCACCGTTAGGCCTGGTGGGGCTAATGGTAAATATTGGCCAGCACACTCACATTATGTGTCGTAAATCCTCAAAAAAAAAATTTTCATGAAATTTATAAAGTGGTCAGCTGAATTTAAACATTTTATACGGAAGGGCACAAGAAATTAGATTTTATACTGATTGGTAAAAATTAATAGCAACGCTTATACTGACTACTAAAAACTGCCGAATACCATTTAAAGTGCTGAAAATACTGTACCCTAAAGAAACATAGTTAAGCTTGGTAAACCGTGCATTTATCTAGAAATTTTATATCTGTTATCACAAATCTGTTAAACATTTTATATCTATATTGCTGTATTCAAGTGAATATTGGAAGATAAACCAGAAACACGAGAATCGCATACAGACTTTCGAGAAAAGCTGCCTTAGAAGTATTATTAAGATTCACTGGCAGCATGGCAGCAGAAAGTTACAAACATAGAAATTCGCCAAAGGACTGACCAGCCGCTTGTTACGGATATTCTTCGGAAAAAACACTGGTCCTATCTTGGACACGTTCTGTGGATGGACGAAAGTCGTCTCCCTAGCATAGCACACAGCCGAGAACCCACACACTGGAGGAACTAAGGTCTAAGGTAAGGTAACACAATAAATTCCCAATTACTAACTAGATTTTCTTACAAAATGTATCAAATTACTGTAACCTGACACTATGAGCAGATTAGACTGACTCAAGTTATTCTCGTATTTGAGTTCAAACTTGAAATGCCAAAATTTTCAGGAAAAATTTGGAAAAATACTGAAAATTTTGGTTTCAAGTCAGGAGTATATAACCAGAGATTATAGAAACTAGCCCAATCTGGCCCAAATAAAAATACCCCAACACAAGAAATAATGTTGTGCTCTGGAGGGATTGTACCAAGGTCCTTACTGTACGTTACACACAGATTCACTATTGAGAGTCCTACTTTTCCTTGACCAGCCTACTTCTGCCCAGCGCTTAGTGCCTTCAATATACACCTGACGGTTGAATAAACCTGCAGCCAATGGAATTCTATAAGAAAAAGGAAAAATAAATAAAGATTTTTTTTTAAATTGAAATAAAATTTACATGCAATTTTTAAGATAAATGCATAAAATATGCAACTTTATGACAATGCAGCACATACCATTTTCGTATTTTATTGCTTTTAAAGATCAAATACTGTTATACATCATTTAAATTTTTTTCCGCTATTTCAGAATTTCCATTTCTTCGAATACTTTTTACCTTCTCTCTCTTCTCCGATATCTATTTTTTTTTTTTTTTTTTTAATAACAGTTATGGGTTCTAGAGTAATCAGTTAATGCAGTTTTCAACTCTGAGTCCAAAAACGCATACGAAGTTTTTTTTCGAAAAAAAAAAAAAAACACATGGAGGAAAATTCAAATCCCGGATAAAACCGCCAAAATAGAGAAAAACATAGTGGTTATTGCGGTCTTTTTTTTTGCAAAACAGACACAATGTAACTCTCCTATGCTCAAGCGTTAAAAACCAACCGTTTTTAAAAGGAGAAAATGTAGAACTTTATCTTCTTTGAAAATTACTCGCAGGGCTTTTTTTTGATAGATTCGATTTTATCGGACTCTTCTTGAGAGATACCAGATTGCCAAACTGAATAAACATATTTAATATAAGGGCGGACAAAGAAAGTATGTATCCTTAAATAGGAAGATATCCTTACAGAATCAGAAGGGGATGCGCAATTTCATCAGGAGCTTAAGGTAGGAGATAGACGCCTTGGCTTTGTGGATAACGTTTTAAACATAAATATTCCACTTTAAGTAGAAGAAATTATGACGCCAAGAACTTTAAACAAAACAGAGAAATTTCAAAAGCGATAGAGTTAAAAAACAGGGGTGGGAATTTAAGGAAACAGATTGAAATTTCATGGATTTAAAAGGTAAGGTAAAATGTAAAGAATACGGCATTGGACTTTACAGCCCCTACCGGCGGTGCTGATCTACGTTTCTTGGCCCTTCAGCCAGAAGGTGCAATTGGGGGTAGAGGGCCGACCATCCTGTGCTTGCGCACAGCCTTGCTGTTTACCTTCGCAGATTTCTCCAGGTACTCATTTAGAGCAAGGGCCGACTCTGGCTGAGCTTACAGAGTCACGCCACTGACCCCCGTCCTAAACCAAATAATTGAACACACTAGGATTCGAACCGTCACCCTTTCGGACTAAATCCAGCGCACCAATCCACTCGGCTAGGATTTAGAAGGATTTCATAGATTTAGAAGGGTTTAATCTCATGTCTAAGAGAGAAAAACAGTTTTTTTCCTGCGGATGAATTTGGATTGTTCAGCCAATGGGGTTTGCTATGCATGGGGAATGGGGTTTACTATGCCATTAAAAAAGCAAATGTTATGGCCTTTCCCAGAGCTATTAGCTTAACTAAACCTTTCACAATATATAGGTATAATATTATAAATTCTCCTCAATACGGATTGATAAACAGAAAATCCCCTGAACCACCAACATGTCTACTTTTACTAAATATAAATAACTCATTAGATGGCGGTCACCGTGAATCATTCTTTGCTTCTTCCTAAACTGAAGTCACGAATTCAATCACAAGCACTTAGATTTTTTTTTTTTGGAGCTTATCATTCTAGAAGGTAACTGGAGTCTGCTGACAAATGATACTTTCCGTATTAAACAAGAAGTACCTCAGGGACCTGACCTTGGACCTATTTCTTCTTTTTATAAATGACTTTGCCTAAAAGCAATTTCTCTTTGCAAAAATCATAATGATTGCTCACAGTGTACTACCGGTAATTTTTGCTTCTGACGGAGATCTATCAGTTCTTTTCCTTAAATATTGAAAATACGTTAAAAAATTGTATTTGATAGGTATTATAATAATCTATTAGCTTTTAATGAGAAGAAATGCCAATACACGTTTTTCTTCACGAACTTGGACAATCGTTTCAGACAGGTTCTCTCTTCTTCTTTTAAATTGCGTTGGATTACAATGGGTTAGTCAGTTTCAAGACCCTGGTACTGTTCTGGGTGTAAATTTGTCGTCTCATTAGCTCTATCTTAGCAAGTTTCCAAAAATACGCCTCTGTCCCTTTTCCCCCAAAAAAATTTATTCCTATTTTCCTTACTATATTACTATCTGGGCTTCTATCTTTACGTCTGTTTCTAAATCTCTTCAAACACTTCAAAATAAACAATAAGGATGTTCTTTATAACTGATTCTAAATCTTCATTAGAAATGGTACTTGCGGTATTTCTTCTTTAGACCAACGTAATTTGATTTCTATTTCCAAGATTTGCTAAGATCATTTGTATGATTAGCTGCCTTTGAATTTTTTTAGTCTTTCCCAACTAATCACAATTACCCGAAGACATTATAATACATTATGCATAATAGAGATTATAAGACATTATAATACATTAAACTTTTGGCGTAAAATTCTTCCGACATCGAGAGCGTGTTTCAGCATTGACAATACTACGAATCCAGGCCAAAAATCCATATTTTTGGCTAGGCCAAAAAAACTCCAACCCAAAACCATAACCAATATGAGAGACGGTTGTTGAGGAGTAGTTGAAAAACTATCTAAAGTTCGATCCGTAATAGAGCAATTCAGTGTTTTTTCTTGTAAGATGAATTAGTTTAAGTTGTCTCTTGCCTGTTGCTGGTGTGTCAGTTGCTGGTGTGTCAGCTGCTGGTGTGTTATTTGCAACACTGTTATGTTCTGACAGGCATGGGCGTTGTCTACTAAGCTTGTACGCATATATTTGTGTTTAAATAAAACGTTTTATTGTTTACACTATCCCATCCTAGTTCTTTGTTTATAAGGATATTTATTTAAACATCAGTCGTATAACAACTTCTATGTTATTCTATTTACTTAGTCCTATTTATAAATCCTAATTTACAATTGAAATTTGCAGAGACCTTCATACGAAAGTAAAAAACAAACAAACAATTTTTTAAGGTATAAAAAAGAAGAATATTTAAACTAACGAAGCTTCCACAAGGAATATTTAAGAGATAACAAAAAGTCCCCCCCCCCCCCTCTCTCTCTCTCTCTCTCTCTCTCTCTCTCTCTCTCTCTCTCTCTCTCTCTCTCTCTCTCTCTCTCTCTCTCACTCTCTCTCTCTCTCTCTCTCTCTCTCTCTCCCTCTCTCTCTCTCTCTCTCTCTCTCTCTCTCTCTCTCTCTCTCTCTCTCTCTCTCTCTCTCTCTCTCTCTCTCTCTCTCCTCTCTCTCTCTCTCTCTCTCTCTCTCTCTCTCTCTCTCTCTCTCTCTCTCTCTCTCTCTCTCTCCCTCTCTCTCTCTCTCTCTCTCTCTTTTTCTCTCTTTGTGGAAAGAACTATAGAGAAACTCCTTACTTGGAATCGCCAGGTTTGACAGTAACAGAAAACAATCCCCAAACAGGCTTGTGGTCTGAGGACGTGATTTTTGAAACCGAGTCATACTGTAAGCATCTAGCTTCAGTTCCGGGTTTTACTTTATAGAGAATTCTATCGGTATAGGCAGGTGTACGTTCTTTTGTACTTTCAAAGTCATTTGTGCCAGGAACGTATTTGTAAGTGGGCGGAAATGCAATGACTCCTTCTTCAAAACCTTTTAATGCTTCTCCTAGAAAAGAAATAAACAGAATTAATATTTTGTTCTAGGATAAAAGCTAAGGCTGGAGTTAAGCCAAAAGACACTAGCCCTTCTCTTCTTCTTTTTAGAACTTAAAAAGATTAAATTTTAACCTGCGACTTTATCATTAGTTTACTGTTTGATTGATATAACTGACACAACTTTTGCACTAAGTAGATTACTTCAGACGCAAACATTAGATTCGTTTTCAACCACAGAAAAAATATCCAAAACCCTGAAGCTTTTAAATAAAAAGAGGGAGACCGTTGAGGTTTTCCAAATTATATTTGAAAGTGCAGATAAAGCTATGGAAGCTGTGGATGTGACTTTTTGCATTCCAAGAATGGCAAAAAAAAACAACTTATCGATCAAATTACCCCGTAGTCTCTCAAGGCGACCAAGACAATGTCCTCCTTTATTGGAAAAGAGCTGTTTATGTTCCTCTACTAGATTACATTATTTCTTACATGAATGACAGATTTTGCGATGTGTCAATGATATATTATTCATTAAACGTGTCCCTGTCTCAAAATTTAGGTTCCGCACCTGATCTTCAAACTTTGAAATCTAAGGGTGAGCCAATATGTAGCCCAAGGGTAGCCTCTTGCATACTAGCCCTTTTCCTCTTCTTTTTAGAACTAACCTTTAAATCAGCTCTTTTTAAGAGTTAAGTAACTTTTGATGGCTATGATGGCCATGGCACAGCACCATATTCTCCAAAGTTAGCCATCGACTTTAATTGACTCGAGAATACATTAAGGAAAAAAAACTATAGAGAATGGCCGATTAGTTGCTAAATATTAGCTAGTGCGAATGGACAAGCTACCTTAACGTTTTTATGTATCATTACGATTTCTCTGACGACGGCCGGTTTGATTAAGCCTAATTCTGCATTTGATTCTAGGCCAGTAATCGAAAACGAATTTCTGATTTGTCTCAGTATCTGAGTAATTGAAAATCAGGCTGTGAATATGTTCCTGGTTGTTGTTTTTATTTAGTTTTTACTTTTCATATTTTTTTTTTACAATAATAATCATATTTGTCAAATCCTGGAACGAAGTTGAATGTGGCAATTTTGTGATAAACTCTCCCCCCTCCCCTCCCAACTGCTAAAGAGCGAGGGCAGAAGTCAAGATAAGAGAGGAAGGTTTTTCTCCAGAGCAGGTGTTGTTTCTTATTTGCCAAGGCACACTGTGAAGAGAATCTAAACAAAAATTTTTGTTCAGGTTTGCACAGTAGTCCAGCATAAAAAATTTCGTACACCTCTCTCGACCCAACCTTTGATGAGGGTTTTCTAATAATGCAGGAAGTCCATTATTAGCTCATTTTGAATTCAAAGGGTTGAAATTGCAATTAAGACCGTTAAAATCAAAATAATGCCAATAAAAAACAAAGCTCTTTTTACTCCTCCTTTTCCCCTCGTTTAAGGCAGAAAGTGGATGAAATGATGGGATTTTTTATTTTTGGTGCCATTTCTAATCTCCTCTAGCATTAACTAAGAGGAAATACCATTTAAATACAGAAAATACAATACAAAGTAAAACTAAATTTTCTAGGCTAAAATCTAAATTTAATTTAATCTAAAATTTAATTTGAATTTCTGAAGAAGGCTCATTTGAACGGAAATTCTAAGCTATATGAAAAAGATTATTCCTTACAACAGATGTGTTTTCTCCAAAAGAAAGATCGAGGATGAAGCGGAATCACTGCTTTAGATCAACGATCAGTCGTACTTTAATCATTTAATTTGATTTATGTCTGCATAATATATACATTTAGGTATATAAAGGCCCTTCCAACTGAAGCGGGGAGAAAGACCAACTAATTAGGAAAAAATATTTCCCCTACAAAAAAACAAACAAAGGAAACATAACCCTCCTTCAGCTTTTGCATAAAAACTCCTTAAATATATATATCATTGCTTTAGCAACTTGAGCTTGTCTGTGGCTTTGAAACTTGAATTTGTCATCAACAATAACCCGCAGGTCCTTCTCCTCACTTACAGCCTCAAGTGGGTTATCTCCAATCTGGTAAGATTGTCTAGGGTTGTCATTTCAAGATGCAGGACTTTGCATTTTGACACCTTGAACTGCAAACCCCACAAAGATGGCCAACTAGATACTTCCTCTAAATCTTCTTGCAAAGTTTAGAGATCATGGCTAATTTGAGCCCATTATGTCTCTTTGTGATGGTTGCTTTTTATTTTTAGCTCATTTTTTTCTATTGTTATGTTTAAAAAAAATATGAAGGAAATGCACCAAATATAGCATTGGAGAAGTGCATAAAAAATGCATTGATGAGCTCAATTTCCTCCTAGCTAACAAACAGATAAAAAAAATCAATCATTTTGATACATTTATATGTGATGATTAATGTACAAAAATAGAGCCTTTTTTAAAGAAGACAAACAATAGTCTTTTGCAGCCGTTTGTTCAGTTTACATCTTATACATAGAGACTAAGGAAAGTAGGCTAAACAGTCTTATCTGAGAAGCTCATTTCTTGCCTTACAGTAGAAGAAATTTGTAGTTTTATGAATGAAGTTCTATGCTTACACACAGGATAGATGTCTAAACTATACAGCTTTAGTTTAGTGGAGTGATAAATCCTCCACTTACTTGGCTCCTGGTCACAAAAACCCTTCTTACCAACAACTGATTCAATTTACCAACACACCCAAAACTCTTGCATCTACCCCACGACAAAAAAAAAAAAAAAAAAAAAAAATTATTCTTTTCCGATATTCGGGGAAAAGCTGTATCTGCATATTATCTCGATACTACAATTCCTACATAATGCACTTTTACTGTATATGCGGTGTAGGCAACTGCTTTTATGAAGCAAAAATGAATTAAATAGTTGGCTGCTTTATGGAATTCAATTTCAAAAAATGAATTTCATGAATAAAGTGCTATTTAACAGCTTGTAAAAAATTTTCAACGTCTTCAATTATTTACGTCAATAAGACTAGCTGATCTGCTAAGTATTCACTAAGTATCAAAGGAAGCCTGCAACCCACTAATACATTCCTAAATCTTGACCATAACCACATCACCGAACTAAAGGGCTTATCTCAAGCTCATTCAAAATATTTACTGTGTATCTAACTAGTCTGTGGATGATGTTCATTCACTGCTGGAATTTGAACATACGCGTTTAACTCATATTTATGTTATGTGATTTATACATAATCAAACGAGAGATAAGCTAGGAAGAATAGAAAGCACAGTAAGTCAATACTTTTCGTAAAGAATGGTTTCCCCGAGGAAAGGAAAATCATTTGATGCTTTCAAAAAGTACATATGAATATTTAAATCTCCTTATGACGGATTTATCTTATTTTCTTCAAGTTTCCAAAGGAAGCTTCTGGAACAGCCCCCCCCCCCTTGTGTAAGGATGAACTACTGATGTTAAATATCAAATAATGAACAGTCACAATGTGGGCGCTATTGAGCTGAAGCATAATTCTGGCATAATTTCCCCCAGCTCTGGATATGTCCCCCTTTGTCTGTATTACTAGTTGTACCAATTTTAGTAACAAATTTAAAGAGGCTACATTACCATTTTTTAAAATTAGTTTGAGCTGATCGTTTAAAAGAAGTTGACTAGCCATATCCTCGCTAGGTTCTGAGACGGAAGATTTCCAGCCAGAAGTAACACTCCTGATAACATCCTCACGTTGTGAAGCAAGGCGAAAATTCAAATCTCCAGCCCAAAAAACACAGTCATAGTTAGAAGTAACATCTAAAAAAAAGATAAAGTAATTAGACAAGCTTGCTTAGTTAAAAACTCAAATGCAATTTGATATTAAGCTTATAAACAAAAAGAAGAGGCATTACACCTGTACAATAGTCTTGAAATAGACAGGAAAAAAACTAAAGATAAGCAAAGGTCTGGGCCTACATTCCCACTCTAAAAAAAATTTGGTGCCAGAAAGCATTTGTCCTTTAGTCATTGACTTTCTACGAAGTCGTTACCAGTGCATCAACTCTCTTCTTGGATGACCTCGATTCCGAGTGGGTTAATCTGATATACAGAGCACCACAAAGTAGTAGGCTAGCAGCCCTCTTGTTCTTAGCAGTAATCAATTACGATCTATTATAATTTGAAGAGAGATTCAAATATACTGACTATCTTCCCTCACATATTGCAGAGAAATTAGAGGCATGTCCTCAATTCAGTAATGAAACCAGGCAAACCCTTCTCCAAAAATGTAGCAGCAAGGGGCTCCAATTCAAGGAAAAGCACAAGGATGAGGTGAAGTTCCCTGAAGCAAAACCTCCTGTGCTCAAAGCCTTGATACCCGACTGTGTCTGTTTTCGAAGTCCTGAGCGTCACTTTCGTTCACAGCTGCTCACTAAGTGCGCATGTTGCCGGTCTGGTAAAAAGAGGATATTGTGCAGTGTACTCACTTATTAGTTCGATGTCTGGGTTTCCCCAATCGTAGTTGAAAATTGTCGACACTACGAATATACGTCGAATTATGGACCTCATAAGCCCAGAATACAGACTATCTGAACGAGGATCTGGAATCAGTTACAAAATGGGCGACAGAGAATATGCTGAGCCAGAAGTATGCCAGTTACGACAACATTCTTTTCCGCCCTAAATGTCTTAGCCATACGCGACAAGAGTTTTTCATAAACAGGAAAATTTGGAGCATCCATCCTTTCCTCCAAAAGATACAATACTTACTCCACCTGCAGCGGTTAGTACTAAAACGTGTTGCAAAACCAACTGTCACCCGAGTGCAGGACAAGCCACCATATGGGTTCTTATGTGCTTTTACTGTCAGTGTTCTTAAGTAATAATGACCAGTTTGTTTATTTATTTTATTTGTATTAAAAAACAAAAAAAAAACAACAATAGTATTCAGTCAGGCTTTGCACAAGAATATGATTTTGTTCATAAATTATTCTAATGCACTGTTCATTCTGCTCTTGGTGTTAACGTACATTATAAACACAGGAGTACTCGATAGTTACAAGGTGAAAACTGAAAATTGTTGACAAAACTACCTTGTTCATTTCACCATTCACTTTAATCTTTTGCAAAGTGTTATTTCGTGAGCATTGTTCGTGAGCTATTCTTTCATATTTCTACACCAATATTAAGACTTCGTTAGCAAGCCTATAGGGTAATAGCCGTGGGAAAGGGGCAATTTTCCTGAAGATTGATCCGAAGAACTCTTTCCCTAAGAATCTTTGCCCAAATGTCACCGTTCCGAGCCGTCAGATCTACAGGGTGATTAAGCGTTGCCCCCCCCCCCAAAAAAAAAAAATCAGGTATTAGGGCTGCACCGAAAAATTATAAAAATCAGAAAAGTTTCACTGTACACAAAAATCAGGGTTCTACAGTCCTTCGTGGGGTATATCATAAAGAACAAAGCCAGACTCACGGCTGCAGCTCTGATGCAACCTAGTAAAGAGCGAACCACGGCCCATAGTAACCAAATATAAAAAAAAATATTTTACTACGAACTGGTAACAAAAAACAATTAATATACTCATTGGAACTACACTCAATACATCACGTTACATTTACAATTGAGCCACATTTTCGCCTTTGACTCGAAAATGTCTCGAATCAGAAACCCTGTCCCTCAAATAATCCAAGGATTCAGAGAAGCTCTGTTTCCCTTTTTTTCTACGGTATTTTGAACAGTGTTATCTGTGTTGGTTAACACTAGATGTACAATGACCTTCTACTTATATATAAAGCTTTGCTTAGGGTTTGGTTAAGGTGATACACCCCCTAAACGGTGAAGCTTAAAAAAGAAAAAAAAAATATTCTTCGTGAAAAGCCCTTGATTTCACTTCGGCGGTATTCAAACTGCTGAAAATTGAAAAAAAAAAAATCAATCTTTGTAAAATGTAAAACGTAAAAAGTTCCAGAATGTTATCTAAACACAAGACTAAGTGAGTACAATAAATTAAAGAAACTTGAAAAACCTAAGGAATTGGATGGTCCGTAGCCAGAATTAGACCCATCAATTTTAGAAAGAGAGTAAATAAGTATATACTAACCCCCCCCCCCCCTCATAACGAAAAAACTACTGTTAGATGTTGGTTAAGTCTCCAGGACAATATACGAATGGACTAAAGAGTCCATGATATTAAATCCCGAATGCATTTACTTTTAGCATAGTCCGATCTTATCAAATGCAAAGCGCTGGCTTGCATCGAAATTTAAACTCGGTTCGCTCTGCCTTGAACTTAATAAAAACAATTGAACCGAAAAATATGATGTCCCCTCTTTCTAATGTATTACCTCGATGTCGATTTCTGAGAGGAAGTACTTTAGGCAGCTCCAGACCAGTGGAAATGCGACGAATGTCAATGACTCGTTCGGAAGCCCGCTCTGCATGTGCTGTCAGATGAGAACAAATGAAAAGAAATGATGTACCAAATATAGACAAACCAATTGCAACAGCTCCTTTAGTTCGAAACTTGGTTCCTGTTCGGGTGCTGAACGAACTGTCTTCGGGAACTAAAAAATGATAATGAATTAAACAAAAAAGGCAACGAACACCAAATGCATACATTTCGAGCAGAAAGAGACAATATTAAGGTCCAGCAGCTGTTAGATAAGTCGTATCCCACTTTGCATAGGGTAATGTGACGTTACAGAACGAGGCCCAAACTACATGAACGAGACCTTCAAGAATGGACCTACTACTTAAATAAGGACACGCGAAGGTATTTTTTAACTTTACAACCCTCATTTTCCCTGAATTTACACTTAAAATATCCTTTTTATATCTTAATAGTTCAGTCTTAATATAAGAAAAAGAAAGTTTTTCTTAATATGCAGCTCAACTTTTATGAACCACTTGCCAAGGCGTATATTTCAAGTGAGCAGAGAAAACCAATCTTAATCATATTTTTTTTTCTTTTTCGAGTTAAAAAACTGATCAAAATATATATTTACTCCACCTGAAGTTTCAAGTCTTCTATATAATCATGGTACCTGCAAGTAAGGAGAGACATTAAAACTTAAAACGAACGGAAATTATTCCGTATATGAAAGGGGTTGTCCCCTCCACATTGCCTCGCTCTTTACGCTAAATTGTTTTATTGTTTTAACAAGAGCTAAGAGCTCATATGGCACTTGTGAAGAGGTCAGAAGAGCCAAGAGCCAAGAGCTCATATGGTGTGAGCTCTAGCAAAATTCTAAGAATCAATAGATTGCTTTAAAAAGAAAATCAGAGGCTTAATACCGGTCGGGATTTAAAATAAGAGCTCTGAGTCACGAGGCCCTTCTAAATATCAAAATTCATTAAGATCCGATCATCCATTCGCAAGTTAAAAATACCTCAATTTTTCAAATTTTTCCTATCCCTTCAGCCCCCCAGATGTTCGAATCGGGGAAAACGACTTTATCAAGTCAATTTGTACAGCTCCCTGACACGCCTACCAATTTTCATCGTCCTAGCACGTGCAGAAGGACCAAACTCACCAAAGCACTGAACCCCACCATCTAACTCCCCCAAAGGCAGCGGATCCAGTCCGGTTACGTCAGTCACGTATCTTCGACATTTATAAGCATTTTCCAAAATTTCTGGTTTCCCCCTCCAGCTCCCCCCAATGTCAACAGATCAGGTCGGGATTTGAAATAACAGCTCTAAGACATGAGTTTCTTCTAAATATCAAATTTCAGTAAGATCCGGTCACCCATTCTTAAGTTAAAAATACCTCAATTTTTCTAACTTTTCCAAATTAACAACCCCCAGCTCCCCCAAAGAGAATAGATCCGTACCAATTATGTCAATCTCGTATCTATAACTTGTGCTTATTCTTCCCATCAAGTTTCATCCCGATATCTCCATTCTAAGCGTTTTCCAAGATTTCTGTTTCCCCCCTCCAACCCTCTATGTCCCCGAATCCGATTCGAATTGGAAATGGAGAATCTGAGACATAAGATTCTTCTATATATCAAGTTTCATTGAGATCCGATAACCCATTCGTAAAATACCTCGATTTCACGTTTTCCAAGAATTCCGGCTTCCCCCTCCAACTCCCTTCAATGTCACCGGATATGGTCGGGATTTAACATGAGAGTTTTAAAGCACAAGATCCTTTTAGATATCAAATTTCATCAAGATCTGATCACCCGTTCGTAAGTTACAAATACGTCATTTTTTCTAATTTTTCCGAATTACTCCCCCCCCCCCCAACTCCACCAAAGAGAGCGGATCCGGTCCGGTTATGTCAGTCACCTATCTTGGACTTGTACTTATTCTTTCCACCAAGTTTCATCCTGATCTCTCCGCTTTAAGCGTTTTCCAAGATTTTCGCCCCCCCCCCCCTAATGACACTGGACCCGGTCGGGATAAAAAAATAAGAGATCTAAGTTTCGAGGTCCTTCTAAATATGAAATTTCATTAAGATATGATCACTCTTTCGCAAGTTAAAAATACCTAATTTTTTCTAATTTTTTGAATTAACACCCCCCCCCAACTCCCCCAAAGAGAGCAGATCCGTTCCGGTTATGTCAATCCCGTATCTAGGACTTGTGCTTATTTTTCCCACCAAGTTTCATCCCAATCCCTCCACTCTAAGCATTTTCCAAGAGTTTAGGTCCCCCCCCCCAACATCCTCTTCACCGGATAAGGTTGAAATTTAATATAAGATCTCTGAGACATGATATCCTTCCAAACATCAAATTTCATTAAGATCCGATCACTCCTTCGTAAGTTAAAAATACCTCATTTTTCTAATTCAGAATTTTCTAATTCATAATTTTCTAATTCAGAATTAACCCTCCTCCCCCCACTCCCCCAAAGAGAGTGGATCCGTATCGGTTATGTCAATCACGTAACTAGGACTTGTGCTTATTTTTCCCACCAAGTTTCATCCCGATCCCTCCACTCTAAGCGTTTTCCAAGATTTTAGGTTCCCTCCCCCCTCAATTCCCCCCAATGTCACCGGATCCAGTCGGGAATTGAAACAAGAGCTCTGAGACATGATATCCTTCCAAACTTCAAATTTATTAAGATCCAATCACTCGTTCGTAAGTAAAAATACCTCATTTTTTCTATTTTTTCCGAATTAACCGGCCCCCCACTCTCCCCCCGGATGGTCAAATCAGGAAAATGATTATTTCTAATTTAATCTGGTCCGGTCCCTGATAAGCCTGCCAAGTTTCATCGTCCTAGCTTGCCTGGAAGTTCCTGCAGTAGCAAAACCAGGACAGACAGACAGACAGACCGACAGAATTTGCGATCGCTATATGTCACTTGGATAATACCAATTGCCATAAAAAGTAGAGTTGTGACAAAGAGTCAAACTTTACCGTAAAGAGCGAGGTATTTAGGAGGAGAGGAGCCCCTCATATGTGTAATAATTTCTGTTCGTTTTAAGTTTTAATCCTGCTCCTTACTTTCAGTTGAAAAACTTTTTCATATTTCTTTTTTCATTGTTTTTTTTTAATAATGCTAGAAAATCCTGCGCCCCCTTCATGGAATTTCTATTCCCCCGTGACAAATTCCTCCAAGTAAAGATCCTTCTACGTAGCTCCCTCCCATCACTCCCCCCTCCTTCAACCAAAACAAAATCCCCTGAAAACGTCTGTACACTTTCCAATAACCATTACTGTAAGTAAACACTGGTCAAAGTTTGTAACTTGCATTCCCTCTCACGGGGACTCTGGGGGAGTAATTCGTCCCCAAAGACATCTTATTATGTTTTTCGACTTGGCTATCTAAAAAATTTTATCCGTTGACTTTGGGAAAAAAATGAGCGTGGGAAGAGGCCTAGGTACCCTCCAATTTTTCGGTCACTTAAAAAGGGCACTAGAACTTTTCATTTCCATTAGAATGAGCCCTCTCGCGACATTCTAGGACCACTGGGTCGATACGATCACCCCTGGAAAAAAAATAAAAATAAAAACGCACCCGTGATCGGTCTTCTGACAAAAAATACGAAGTTCCACATTTTTGTAGATAGGTGCTTGCGATTTCTACAATGGGATTCTCTGATACACTCAATGCGATGGTGCGATTTTCGATAAGATTCTATGATTTTTAGGGGGTGTTTCCCCCTATTTTCCAAAATAACGCAAATTTTCTCAGGCTCGTATCTTTTGATGGATAAGACTAAATTTGATACAATATATATATATATATATATATTTATATATATATATATATATATATATATATATATATATATATATATATATATATATATATTTATATTTAAAATCAGCATAAAAATGCAATTCTTTTGATTTACCTATTAGTATCAAACCTCCATTTTTTAGACTTTCGTTAGCTATTGAGCCGGGTTGCTCCTTACTGCAGTTCATTACCATGAACTGTTTGATATAAAGAACAGTAGAAACATGAAAATATTTTCCCACGACCAAGTTTCACCAGTTGACCTATAACAACTAGGACACAACTCGTCGAGCCATTCAACGTCAATGTTACCTCATCAAACATAGTTCCAAATTTGTTATTTTTGTTTGTTTCTAAGGCAAAAACGAGTAAAGAAAGGATTAGTACTGATTAACAGGTAGAAAGTGTTAAGCCAAAATACTTGATATAAAATACATAGAACAAGTATTCCTCAAAGCCTCAAAAGTTTCATTGACCTATTGATCTTCAGACGAAGTTTTAAAAATACACAACACACACATCTTTATATTGATTAGTCTATGCTATAGCTTCAAAAATGCTTGGCTTCCCCACTACACTGGAAGACAAAGGTCTTCCAGTGTAGTGACACTGGAGTTCCTGCTACACTGCAAGCAGCAGAATGCATAGTGGAAAAATTGCAAGCTTTTCAAGACTCTTGACTCTGACAGCTTGTTTCGGAAAAGAAGGGCTAAGAAGCTAATAATATGTTCACGCCGAAGCAGTGTTATGGAACGAATACAGAATCAAAAGATGCTGAAACAACAAAACTGTAGACTAATAGCGGATATACTTACTAGAACACACCCATATTAAATCTCTTCTTAGAAAAAAGGACAAATGTAAAGTTCCCAGAGTAGATGAGGAGAGCATAACATGATTTGGACCTAGCGTTTCCTGCAATGAAACTTCCCAGTTAAATTTGGCACTATGAGATTCCTGAGTACAAATGACAATAACATCCGGCGGTGTAGATATGTAAGTTGGAAGAATCAAGTCTTCGAGATCAGATGGAGGCGTCTAAAAAAAGTTTTCTATTACAAAAGATGGCAAGAGTGCACACTAAATTTTCACTGGGAGGTGGAAAGGATTAGACCAGAAACATCATATTTATGTGATTATTGTCAAGTACCTCGCTTTTTTTATATTGTTTTTGGTCTTCCAAGAGGCAAACTGCCCTCTCTCTTGCTCTTCCCTCTAACGTTTTGACTTAAGCTTTATCTTCAGTTACACAATATTAACGGAGGAGCAGCAAAGATGACCTATAACGCTGAAAATATTTCATTATTCGAAAGATCTTCACGAGGGAACCACCACTCCTCTTCTTCGGTAAAAGTATTACACTATATTATATGCAACTACTACTAAGAACTTACAGCAGCACTAAGCCGCCTGATGCCAACACGGCAACGCGCGCTCCTTCTTCATTTACCCTATTCAAAGCTTTTGTCTTTAACCCTTCGAAGAGGTTCAGGTTTCCTTTTAATCCTTTCTTACGACCCTCTTCCCACTCCATTCGCTGCCAGAACTAGTGGCAGCGAAGCTACGATTTTCGCATAAGTATTTATGAAGCGGGTGTCTAGATAATTTTTGTTTTAAACTTAAGCTTCACTGGTGTTTTTTTTTTCCATTTCTTGTACTGAAAGAGATAATTTAATCCTGAAAATCAACACAATAAATATGTAACTACCTTTTTATGTCTGTTGTCCAATAAGCTTTGTTGCTAATAAGCAGATAGGAAGAATGACCTAGAAACATACTATTAAACGACTGAAAACAAAACATAATACCTCCAAAATCAGTTGCATCAAACTTAAGAACAAATTCTTGAAGATTTGATTTAATACTAGGTTGAAGATAAATTAAAAACAAGTTTAAATGCTCCGTTTTGCAGTTTTTGGTAGGGCTTACAGTTTGGGAAGTTAGACATCTATACTTCTAGATAGCTTTAAAGCAAATTACGAAAACGGGATTTAAGTAACAGTAAAAAAAAAAACATCTTTTATTCAATTTAAGAACGTATAAATATATTTTTGGAAAGAAACGAATGAAGATTTTAAATGATAGTTTCTGACAACAGATCTAATTGAAATCCCAAATAATTAACATAGAATATTTAATATGGATAATCAATATCATACAAAGCATACTTGCGCACAGAAAGACATTGGTGAGATTACATTTAAAAATCAACTTGGGAAACTTTATCAACTTGGACAGAAACAAGGGAGTTTCTTGGGAGATAGGGGGTGTACTACTTCAACACATGCAAATTTTGAGGTTAAATATTTAGCTTTTCGTATATTATAAGATACTTTTCTTTAATATTTCAAGAAAACGAATTATTCAATATTATTTTGGGATTTCCACCGTTGCCAGTGTACAGGTATGATGTCAATAAGCAAATATTATTAACAGTTTCTGGGACAGAAAAAATATAGATGACAGTAGCTACCTGCACTTTATGGAAATGTCATAAAAGTGTCTGAAGTACAAATTGAAAATCTATGGTCTATAATGGTTCTACCACCAACTCATACCTGTGTTGGCCCACACAGTAGGTTATGTGTTTCTTGAATATTGATAGCTCTCAGATTAGGCAGTTACTATGTAGTAAATCCTTTATAAGCCTTCTAATTTTGCATTTTGATTTTAGAGCACTATACTAATGCTTAATCTAACTTATGCACTAGTTCATAAGAAATTACCTTCAGAATTCTTTTTTTTATTCACCGCTCACTTTACATTTAACAGCAGTTTGACACAACCTTAATATTCAAACAGAAAGCTATGAATTTTTTCTCCACCAGATAACTTGCATAATGATTTGAAAAGGCAACAATTTATTTTCCGCGACATTTTTTGCCTCTTTTATTTTGAACCTAATGAACTTTCTAGTTTGACATTTGCATTGATTATAATAAAAAAAACAACAAAGAGTCTCTTGGCGGGTTTTATGATAAAAAACCGAACATAAGTTGTACTCCAAAATTGGGGATGGAAAGAAAAAGTGTACCTTGCCATTCATATTCCAAGTGCCAACTAAAATAGATATTCTTCTATTTGGTAAAAGTCGATCAACTTCTGCTGGGCCTAGTGTCGTATAATGACCATGTAAATAGTTCCTAAAAGATAAACCAAATTCCTAGGAAAAGAAATCAAAAGCACGTAGAATGGTCAATTCAGACTACCACCTTATTATTCAAGATATCAGTACTTATCTGTTAGCCAGTACACACTCGACAATTTGGATCTACAGGTACGGGGTTGAAATAACTGAGACGCTTGGGAGATAGATAGGATATATACAATTTGAACTGTATATTTGCATATTAGGGGTTGGGGGATAAGTATAGCAGGGTTGCATTTAAAATGTAACCTAACCAAAATACCAACTAAATATTTATTAAAATATAGCTACAATGTAGTTTTCCACTGGGCCAAAACTAATTGTTTCCGTATACAAACAGCAATAAACGGGTCATTGTCTGATTTTATAGATCCAAATTCTCGAGTGTGCACTGGCTAACAGATAATTACCGAGATGTGTTCCATGATTGATCATTTTACTATTCTTTGCACTAAAAACGCCACTATTATCTCTTTCTCTTCACTCCAGTCCGCCCCCTTTACAAAGGACAAAAACGTACACGTTATTCATTTTTTACTTTACTGATTATCAAGAATATCCTTTGCCACAATAGTAAATAGGCATAAAGAGATTGTCGAATAAAAAACTTTCTTGAAAGTCTGGACGCCAAGAAAACAGAAAAACCCACATTTAACAAAGATTCAATTTTTTTTTTCCAATTTTCAGCGGTCTGAATACCACCGAAATGAAATCATGGGCTTTTCACGAGGAACCATTTTTTCTTTTCTTTTTTTACAGGCTTCACCGTTTAGGGGGCGTATCACCTTAGCCAAACCCAAACAAAGGTTTATATATAAGTAGAAGTTCATTGTACATCTAGTATTAACCCAATTTAGAGTAAACCATTTTAAAATGATTTAAGACTCTGGCCAGAGAAGTTAGAAGAAGATCCTCTGAAAACTACACTGAAAACGACCGAAATATTTTACCACAAAATAAAAAAGTCGTATATAAACAGTGGTACTATTGTTACAGCATTTACTTATATAAACATGAAACTTAAAACCATAACTTAAACTTAAAATCCATCCTGGGATGGATACCAGAATATAAAATTACATGTTTATGGCACAATTTTTCCTGGGGAGGGGAGGCGAAACCACTTTAAAAAAAGGGGGGTTTCCACTCCCTAGCCCCCTCCTTCTGTAAAAGTACCCCCAATTTGATAAATAATGTCTTATTTCTTCAGAAACCTACACATTCCAGATTCCAAATGTTTTTCACCGACATTCAGTCATTAAGCCTCTTATTCTTTATGATTTCACACCTTTAAAAAGTATCTAAATCTTTGCTTTGCTAGTTTCCAGGGTTTTTTTTTTTTTTTGGCAAATTTTACAAATATTACAACAGATTTTATAACTGATTAGGTGAACTATCTCTTGCCATATTACACCTTCTTTTAGTATCCAAATCTTTGCTTTGCTAGTTTCCAGATCATAATAAATTTTTTTGGTAAATTTTACAAATATTATAACAGATTTTAGAATTGATTATGTGAACTAGCTCTTGCCATATTACACCTTCTTTCAGTATCCAAATCTTTGCTTTGCTAGTTTCCAGATCATAATAAATTCTCTTGGCAAATTTTACAAATATTATAACAGATTTTATAATTGATTATGTGAACTAGCTCTTGCCATATTACACCTTCTTTTGGTATCCAAATCTTTGCTTTGCTAGTTTCCAGATCATAATAATTTTTTTGGTAAATTTTACAAATATTATAACAGATTTTATAATTGATTATGTGAACTAGCTCTTGCCATGTTTAGGAATTTTAGAACGGCGTTTGAAAAAGGAGATTTTAATATGTTACTATGCATATTAAGAGAAGTTGGGCTGTCATGGTTTTTTACATCTCAAGTAGTTGGAAAGTGTTTTAACAAGAAACTATTAAAATTATGTGAAATGATGTTATTTCTAGTCAATGTCTTATTCAATTTGGCGTTGCGAAGGGTACTATTCTAGCTCCACTGTTTTATTTTATTTATGTGGATAAGATAAAATTCTGCTTTTCAGCTATTACCTTACTTTATTAACAGATGATATTGTTGTCACTTTTTCTAGTCAACATTTTTAATCATAAACAGAGAATATTAATAGTGTAATGGCTCAACTTTACAGACTTACCTGCTGGACACATTTTATTTCATTCAGAGGAGAGTCACTGAATCAGGTAAATTTTGTTCGATACCTTAGTTTTTGTATTAAATGAAATCTATCTTAGAAACGGCACAGTAATTCAGTTAATTCTAAAGTGGCTGGAGGAATTGAAGCTATTGGTTGTTTGAAATGTTTTCTTCCAATTTTTTGACAGAGGTATTTTTTTTAGAAATTTTGAGGTAGCCATTTTGTTTAAAATAGTCCAAAGATCATATAACAATGTCTCCAGATTTTTTTTTCAATCTATGAATACTAATTAATATAGTCTAGATTAATGTTTCCTTGAAAAAGTGTACAAGCTACCATACAAGTTACTATTTTACATAAAAAGTAAACGAAGTTCACGTTCTTGCATTTGGAGATAAAATTGTACGTTGAAATGTTACTCTTTGGGCGAACTTTGTAAAAAAAATTCATCAAGCTCCTTTTACTTCCATTTGTAAACAAAAATATCCCAAAGATTTCAATGGCCCGTTAATTGGAAAAAAAGAAAACAAAATATCAATTAATATTAAGCACATTCACAATTAAAATATGTTTAGATTCTACTCACCAATCCCCGCCCGAGTACAACTGGTCTCCGCACTACCTACTTTAAAAAGAAATACTAAAAAAAAATCAATAAACAAATAAACATCGAGGAACCAACACTCACATCATCCAAATTTAAATAATTAACTTGTTTCTCTATTCATAATCGTAAAAGTAGCTACATACATTTTATAACAATTCAAGCATCTTTCAGGATCTTTAAGTGTTCTAGATCAAAGCAGTAATCCAGGTTTGGTTTTGTCTTCCTCTTCCTCATAATACCTATTAGTTATAATATTGGTAATTAGTGCAGTAGGATTTAAGAGGGGCCAATTATATAAATAGACAAAGTTAAAATAAAAGCGTTTAGAAATGCATTTGTTTGTTGTTTTGACCGTTCGCTTGTGTTTGTTCGTTTATTTCTGTTTTCCTTATTTTTATTTCCAAGTATTTGATCATTGAGAGCTATTTGTTATATGTTCAGTTCTTTTTCTCCCTGGTCCTCGATCTGTATTTTCGGCTGGGTGAAAATTCATTCTCTTCGTATGTTAATTATATACAAGGCCGTATCCAGGAGAGGTTATGCGGTTCGACCCCTCCCCCCCCCCCCCCGAAATTTTTGTCCGACTCGTAAAACGTAACAAAATTATATATAAACAAATTTATGATGCAGTTTTTGAGGTTTTCTGTGTAACTATCAAGACAAATCTCCAATAGGGGCAGCCCCCCCCCCCTGAAAAAAATTCTGACAGCAATAATTGAAAACAAGCTGAAAATTTATATAGATTACCAAAAAACTTCTATTTTGGAAAATAATAAATTTGACTTTTAGGGGGTCTGCAGATGAGTCAAACCAACTTTAGGGGGGCAGAGCCTGCCCCCCTTCTCCCTGTACATATGCATGGATGGGAACAGAAAAACTTATCAAATTTAAGCTAGAATTCTTACTTGGACCTGAAGTTTCGTTTCTGTCTTTTTTCAGGAGAAGCAGAAACACCATTCTCTATCACGTTCCCATTTGGTTCATCGGTAGAATCACTAATGCTTCCAGACAGCTTGTCAACATCTTTCCCATTTGAAAGTAGAATATCACATTGAACAGCTTTGTGAACCAAGCTTCGATTGAAAACCTTCTCAAGGGGGATGTATTTTGCTAACTTGGAATTTTCACTAGAGCTTTGTAAATAAAAATCATCCTTTCCAATACAAGATAAAGGACGTTCAAGTTTTTGAGAATCATATGATATAGTAAAACTCAGAACACTTTTACTTTTTCGGACAAGTCGTCCTCGTACAGGACTGTCTTTAAATTCGAGAAGCTTACTGGAAGATAGTTCAGATTCTGTCTCTATTGAACTCCTGTTTGGCAGTACTGGACCTACACTTCTATGCCTAGCTAATAACATTCGTGAAGGAATTCTTGATGCTGAATTAGCTTTCCCTTCTCTGCTTTTTGTCAGCATGATTTATATCTTCATTTTTGGCAGCTAAAATAAAAAGAACAATTAGGGTCTGACATTGTTCTTTAAACAAGTACAGCATGGGTGAATGCAATTTTGAGAAATAAACCCAAATCCTAAATTAAGGCCTAGTAGAGTTTTTCCAAATATCTGCTTCCAACATGACATGACTTCATGAACTTCAAATTGCAACAGGTAGATGAAATTTTCAAAATGGATCTACAAAACAGGGTTGGGTAAGGCCAAGCTAATACATCTACTCCATTTCTACTTACAATGCTTCCAATATTCTACAAAAATAGGTCCAACTTCAAAGGAAAATCCCAGGAGCCGCTTTGCCCAAAAGTAGTCAAGAAAAAACAGACAATAAACAAAGATGTTTTATCAAGATATGCATAGACTTTCTTCAAAAAGAATTCTAAGTACAAGAACTGGGTAGTGTTTTGAGGAATGAATTAAAAAAAGGTTCCCAGGTCCTAACTTAGGCTGTATATAATACATTTTTAAAGGCTTAAATTCAATATACTCGGCCAAATATCTGATCATCACTCCAATAAATGCACATTCATGTTCCTCTTCGTCTTCTCCAGGTCATTGCCACAATGGGAAGAAAGATTTTCCTTTTGAAACCTCTTAGCTACTGACCAAATTGGGCATCAGTTTATGTTGAGTATTGCAAAGATTATGACAATGTGTAATATATTTTCTTCTAACTAAATTGGGTAGATCTTCTTGGATGATCTGATGGATGTTGGGTTCGAGATGAAATTTTTCAAGGTCATGTTTTAGTTTTGCAGATGTAAACAGCTAGCCGATCTGGATTCTGCAGACGATTTTGCCTTGATGGAAAGTACAAAGACCCAACAACAGGATCTCCTCAATACCATCCATAGAAACATTGCCCAGCTTGGTCTCAAGATCAACACAGAGAAGATACCTTGGCAACATAGTGGAAAATTCCGCGTTCAGCAAGCAGATAGTGCAGTTGGGGATAGGGCAAGCCAGTGGAGCTTTTAACTGACTAAAACCAGTATGGCGATCAAAAAAGTATTCTTCGAAAATTAAAAATGAGGCTATTCAATAGCAATGTCCTTTCTACACACCTCTAAAGCAGTGAGTGCTGGAATTTAAGTCAACAACAAGAGAGACAGATTCTTGCCTTCAAAGGATTCTGAATATCAACTGGAGAGATCGCATCACAAACCAGAAAGTCCAACGTGTCTCAGGCCAGCCTATGGTTATAGACATCATTTGGCAACGGAGGTGGCAATATCTTGGGCACGTGGTCCGTATGAAGGACGATAGGATCCCAAGACAGATCTTGGAATAGCAAGCTTAGGGAAACCACAGGAGAGGTTGACTAAAAAACACCTTGCATGGCAGATATAGACAGGACCTATCGAACATTCACACAATGATATAACCCCAATGGGAAGATATTTTGGCGGTGGCGCACATGCGGGACGGCTGGCGGCTCTTCTTTAATGCTCTGGGTGCCTCTGGTGGCTCAGGAGGAAGGTAAGGTTTCAGAATTTAATAGTGTTTTCTCCTGAGTAGTCAAACCACAATAACAGAGCTTTATGTTGAAAAGGAGCATAAATAAGGAATCTAATGGTACTACTTTCATTTTGGGTTAGTTTTGCATACAGACTAGGGCTATATATTGAACCATGTGAGGGCAAGATGTGATTAATTGTTGTGGATACTAATTTAACCACACTGAAGAACATAAAATTAGCAATCTAAAACTGCTACTTTTATTTCCTAGCCTTTCTCTTTTTGGGAAGCCCCAATCCTATACTTTTACTGCAATAATTACTCCACTTGCAAATGTATCCCACAACCCTGATTGCTCCCCATCCATAATTAATATATTCCTCAGTTATTTTACAGCTGTTGCTGCTTTGCTTTCTTTGTGAGCAGTTACCAATATCAATCAAATCTTCTTAGGTTTAGTTAATATCTTGCATTTGGTATTGACCACATAAATGAACATTCAAGTATTGTTTCACATGAATCTTTCTTCACATATTTTGGCCAAACAATTGCCAGCATGCTTCATTTGGTGCAATGTAGTCACCTTCTGCGTATGTGTCCACTTCATTATAAATCAAAATACATTGATTTTAACAACCTTTATTGAAGTGCAATTGTGTCCTTTGTAGATGTATCAAATAAATATTTTAATCAACCTAGCCTGCCAATATATTCAATAATGTTGTGACATAGGAATTTTTTCAGTAAATAAGTGTTACATGTGGCCACATGGGAATTAATAGTAGTAGTAGTAGTAGTAAAGCAATTTTGTTGAATAGAGCATGAGACCATTTACCTAAACCAACATGAAAAATAAACAACAAAACCATTATCTTGCATGACTTGGCAATTATCTTTGCTTTTCAATAAACTGCAAGGTCATCTGAAAATTATTCTTGATTACTTTAGCCCGATTTGGAGTCATAACGCTGAAAATCTTTCAACTTTTCATCTTCTTTGAATTGTATTGGAAAACCAAAGCAGCATTGCAATTTTCCATTTTTATTACTTATACATCTGGCATCTAGACTTAACTTCACTCCACATTGATTATGGCATCATATTCCTTTAGAAAAAAGAATTATGTTCCTTGATTTCATTGTAGCTTGGATTTACAATGCTATTTCCAAATACTTCCTCAACTGAATGACTACAGTACTAAAAATCCTCTCTAATATCTTAGACCACACAGCTTTTCATTTACAAGAGGGAGTTTAAGAAAGAAAATATCAAGTTTAATTCAAATAAAGCAGTGACAGGCGTCCTAAAACATACTCAAAACAAAAGCAACATCAAAATATCAATAAATAAAAAAATCCCAAATATTTTGATTCCACATCCTGGAGCCTTTATCAATGGAAAAAAAAAACTTAGTTGGTCATCTACAGAAAAAGACAAAGAACAACAAAAGTAAAAGAGAGAAAAAAAAAACAAAAGACAAAACAATTAAATACAACTCACATCTTAATAAAAACTCCTAAGTACAGCACAACTGTAGTCACAGATGGAATTGCAAATGATATCTATCAAAAATAAAATACCATTTTATTTGAAAAAAAACAAATCTCAGGTCACCACCCCAGAATAAATTTATAGGTTAAAATCCTTGAACTATTTAGATATGGCAAACAGGTCAACATAACTCATGAATTATAAAATGAGTGAATTTTTTCATTTGCAAGTTTAGTTGCTGTTCATTGACTCCTGCCAGACTTGACCTTACCCTACAATTGCTTACATGGTTGTCAGCTGTTAAAGGACTATCTAATCTTGGGAAATGCTGTCTATCTTGGACACAGGATCAAAACATCAGTTAGAATATATTAAAATCACAGACAGATTAGTAAAATTCTAGTTAATAGACTTCTTGCTATCTCAGAAAGGGTTTAGGTTAGGAAAATGAAACTTACAGGGATGAATCTACAGAATAAAGTGTGTCCCAGGAAGGTATTTTAAAGTACCCTCCTCCACTCCTTCTCCCTCTAGAGGGCCCTGAAATTTGCCTAGGTGACAGGTCTATACCTATTGAACTTTTGACAAAACAACATTTCACCTTAAATTTCACTTACTAGTTGCTTTTTCTCTGCCTTTAGTTCTGAAAATGCAATTCCTGTTATTTGAGTAGAATTTTGAGCCATATCAATATTTTTTTTTTCAAAATTTAGGAAATGTATTTGCATATCTTTAAAACCTCATAAAATGGTATTGAGCAAAGTTATGAAGCTGAAAATAATTTTTCTGTACTTCAATTAAGCAGAAGATCTATTTTGCAAGGTTTCAATTTTATCAGACACATATTTTTAAGGTCATCAAAGGTCAGGGCCCTATAGAGAGAGAAGGAGTGGAGGTGGTTGCTTCAAATACCTTCCCCCTCTCCTTCTCTCTCTAGACGGCCCTGAAATTTGCCTAGATGACAGGTCTATACCTATTGAACTTTTGACAAAACAACATTTTACATTAAATTTCACTTACTAGTTGCTTTTTCTCTGCCTTTAGTTCTGAAAATGCAATTCCTGTTATTTGAGTATAATTTTGAGCCATATCAATGTTTTTCTTTCAAAATTTAGGAAATGTATTTGCCTATCTTTAAAGCCTTATAAATTGGGATTGAGCAAAGTTATGAAGCTGAAAATAATTTTTCTGTACTTCAATTAAGCAGAAGATCTATTTTGCAAGGTTTCAATTTTATCAGACACATATTTTTAAGGTCATCAAAGGTCAGGGCCCTATAGAGAGAGAAGGAGTGGAGGTGGTTGCTTCAAATACCTTCCCCCTCTCCTTCTCTCTCTAGACAGCCCTGAAATTTGCCTAGATGACAGGTCTATACCTATTGAACTTTTGACAAAACAACATTTTACCTTAAATTTCACTTACTAGTTGCTTTTTCTCTGCCTTTAGTTCTGAAAATGCAATTCCTGTTATTTGAGTAGAATTTTGAGCCATATCAATGTTTTTTTTCAAAATTTAGGAAATGTATTTGCATGTCTTTAAAACCTCATAAAATGGTATTGAGCAAAGTTATGAAGCTGAAAATAATTTTTCTGTACTTCAATTAAGCAGAAGATCTATTTTGCAAGGTTTCAATTTTATCAGACACATATTTTTAAAGGTCATCAAAGGTCAGGGCCCTCTAGAGAGAGGAGTGGAGGTGGTTGCTTCAAATACCTTCCCCCTCTCCTTCTCTCTCTAGAGGGCCCTGAAATTTGCCTAGATGACAGGTCTATACCTATTGAACTTTTGACAAAACAAAATTTTACCTTAAATTTCACTTACTAGTTGCCTTTTCTCTGCCTTTAGTTCTGAAAATGCAATTCCTGTTATTTGAGTATAATTTTGAGCCATATCAATGTTTTTTTTTCAAAATTTAGGAAATGTATTTGCATATCTTTAAAACCTCATAAAATGGTATTGAGCAAAGTTATGAAGCTGAAAATAATTTTTCTGTACTTCAATTAAGCAGAAGATCTATTTTGCAAGGTTTCAATTTTATCAGACACATATTTTTAAGGTCATCAAAGGTCAGGGCCCTATAGAGAGAGAAGGAGTGGAGGTGGTTGCTTCAAATACCTTCCCCCTCTCCTTCTGTCTCTAGACAGCCCTGAAATTTGCCTAGATGACAGGTCTATACCTATTGAACTTTTGACAAAACAACATTTTACCTTAAATTTCACTTACTAGTTGCTTTTTCTCTGCCTTTAGTTCTGAAAATGCAATTCCTGTTATTTGAGTAGAATTTTGAGCCATATCAATATTTTTTTTTTCAAAATTTAGGAAATGTATTTGCATATCTTTAAAACCTCATAAAATGGTATTGAGCAAAGTTATGAAGCTGAAAATATTTTTTCTGTACTTCAATTAAGCAGAAGATCTATTTTGCAAGGTTTCAATTTTATCAGACACATATTTTTAAGGTCATCAAAGGTCAGGGCCCTATAGAGAGAGAAGGAGTGGAGGTGGTTGCTTCAAATACCTTCCCCCTCTCCTTCTCTCTCTAGACAGCCCTGAAATTTGCCTAGATGACAGGTCTATACCTATTGAACTTTTGACAAAACAACATTTTACCTTAAATTTCACTTACTAGTTGCTTTTTCTCTGCCTTTAGTTCTGAAAATGCAATTCCTGTTATTTGAGTAGAATTTTGAGCCATATCAATGTTTTTTTTCAAAATTTAGGAAATGTATTTGCATGTCTTTAAAACCTCATAAAATGGTATTGAGCAAAGTTATGAAGCTGAAAATAATTTTTCTGTACTTCAATTAAGCAGAAGATCTATTTTGCAAGGTTTCAATTTTATCAGACACATATTTCTAAAGGTCATCAAAGGTCAGGGCCCTCTAGAGAGAGAAGGAGTGGAGGTGGTTGCTTCAAATACCTTCCCCCTCTCCTTCTGTCTCTAGACAGCCCTGAAATTTGCCTAGATGACAGGTCTATACCTATTGAACTTTTGACAAAACAACATTTTACATTAAATTTCACTTACTAGTTGCTTTTTCTCTGCCTTTAGTTCTGAAAATGCAATTCCTGTTATTTGAGTAGAATTTTGAGCCATATCAATGTTTTTTTTCAAAATTTAGGAAATGTATTTGCATGTCTTTAAAACCTCATAAAATGGTATTGAGCAAAGTTATGAAGCTGAAAATAATTTTTCTGTACTTCAATTAAGCAGAAGATCTATTTTGCAAGGTTTCAATTTTATCAGACACATATTTTTAAAGGTCATCAAAGGTCAGGGCCCTCTAGAGAGAGGAGTGGAGGTGGTTGCTTCAAATACCTTCCCCCTCTCCTTCTCTCTCTAGAGGGCCCTGAAATTTGCCTAGATGACAGGTCTATACCTATTGAACTTTTGACAAAACAATGTTTTACCTTAAATTTCACTTACTAGTTGCCTTTTCTCTGCCTTTAGTTTTGAAAATGCAATTCCTGTTATTTGAGTAGAATTTTGAGCCATATCAATGTTTTTTTTCAAAATTTAGGAAATGTATTTGCATATCTTTAAAACCTCATAAAATGGTATCGAGCAAAGTTATGAAGCTGAAAAGAATTTTTTTGTATTTCAATTAAGCTGAAGATCTATTTTGCAAGGTTTCAATTTTATCAGAACCATATTTTTAAAGGTCATCAAAGGTCAGGGCCCTCTAGAGAGAGAAGGAGTGGAGGTGGTTGCTTCAAATACCTTCCCAGGACATACTTTAGTCTATAGATTCATCCGTGAAAGTTTCATTTTCCTAACCTAAACCCTTTCTGAGATAGCAAGAAGTCAATTAACTAGAATTTTACCAACATTTATTGTAGAATAGAAAAATTGGGTAAAATTCTAGTTAAGTGACTTCTTGCTATCTTGGAAAGGGGTTAGGTTATGAAAATGAAACTTTTGGAGATGGGTCTACAGGCTAAAGTATACCCCAGGAAGGTATTTTAAAGTACCCACCTCTACTCCTTCTCCCTCTAGAGGGTCCTGAAATTTGTCTACATGACAGGTCTGTACCTATTGAAATTTTGACAAAACCTGTTATTTGAGTAGAATTTTGAGCCATATTCATTTTTTTCAGAATTTAGGAAATGTATTTGCATATCTTTAAAACCTTATAAATTGGGATTGAGCAAAGGTTTAAAGCTGAAAACAATTTTGTTGTACCTCATTTAACCAGAAGATCTATTTTGAAAGGTTTCACTTTTATAACACATGTATTTTTAAAGGTCAGGGCCCTCTAGAGGGAGAAGGAGTGGAGGTAGGTACTTCAAAACACCTTTCCTGGGACATACTTTAGCCTGTAGACCCATCCCAGAAAGTTTTATTTTCCTAACCTAACCTGTTTCTGAGATAGCAAGAAGTTGATCAACTAGAATTTTTAGGTCAATGTTGGTATTACTGGAACAATTGTTTGGGGTCATGAAACTATTGTTAATAGATGCATTTTGACTTTTAGAACATCTTTTCTCTCTTACAAAACTACTGCAAACTCACCATTATGGAATTATTCCATCCCAAATATTCTTGTATTTATACATAGCCTATAGAATTGCAATCATTTGTTTTTTTGTTGATTGGATATTTGAAATTGTGAATCTGTAATAGTTTAGAAACAAATTTTTAATCAGGATTTCTATTCAAGATAAGGCACTGGCCAAGTATTGGGGGCCTTACCCTGCTAAATGATCATTTTAGATTTTAAAAGGATAAAATTCCTGCTTTAACCCTAGAAACCATCAGTGTTGCCGCCAATTTCAGTTCCTAAAGTGCGAAAATTGCCCAGATTTGCGTCAAGCGAATGATCCGTTTAAGCGTACTTGGGTTAGTTTTAGGTCAAAGTTTTGGTCTGGTTAAATCAACTTTGTGCCAGTCTTTCAAAAACCAATACAGGAAAAAGTTGCTCCGTACTTTTGTTAATTCCTCTGCCTTTTTTGAGAATCTTCATTATTTCGTCCAAGACAAAAGAAAAAATTGTAGCGCGAAAGTATCAGTATTTGGTCATAATTGTGGTACGTGCCACAGCCCAATATTGTGGATCAAGCCTAAGCTGAAATATCTAACAAACAGAAATAAATTTTAGTCCTAAGTTCCTCGGATAAAACCTCTGCTCTGGTCTATCGTCTGAATACTGTGATTAGAGGTATCATACAAAAGAAGAATCTCGGCAACATATATAAGAGTCAGAGATCACGCAATTAATGGTTTTATTATTCTATTTTTCTCTTACTTGTTCTTGTTCATAACCTTGATCTCTCTGTTTAATTTCATACTCATTGGCTATTTTTGTACACACTTCTGTTATGGTGGTAGATGCCTGCTATCATCTTCACCAAAGTTTTCGTAATATTTATTTTGTGTTGAATCATAAGAACAGCATACTTGGAATCCATGAGCAAATGGCTTTTGCTCTGCTGCTTTGATTGTCTATTTACCTTCCATTTGACTAAATTCTTCATTATATGATTCAAAATCTGCTATAATACAGTAAGGTACTCTATTTGTTTAGCTATATTTTTAAATTCAATTTTAGATCCTGTTTTTTAACACAATAATGTCAGGATCTTCGCAGTTATCCTTTTTAGAATGTTTTTCAAACTTCCGCTCTTCTGTGAAATGTCTTCCACAGTTTGAGCAAAGATAAATTTTCGATGTATGTTGAGTAATTTGACTTGTAAACGATATACTTAAATATTTAATTAAAACATAATGATTATGAAAATAGAATAAATTCATGATATGCGTAGCAGTTTGTCCATTGATCTTCAATTTCGGAATATAAGCTCTAACTACTTTATTTTCACTTATTTAAAAAAAAAAGATTTGTTTTCAAATTTATGAATATCTTGAATATCCATTGGAAAATTAGTAATCCCTTTAAAGTTGAATTCATTTTCATGTTTTTGATAGTTAGATAGTCTGTCTACACGATTTTTATCTGGATGAAGATAAACGAGTATTGACCAAAGAAAGCATTTATTATCATTACTTTTCATGTTAATGCAACCTTTTTCATTTTTTTACAAATTCAGGCGATTCTTTATAAGTACCTTCCACATAATTTGTTAATATTTTCATTCCATAATCAATTCCATCGACCCTTTCAAATTATGGGCCAAATGGCTTTGTTCGATGGCACTAATTTTATCAAAAATCCAGGAGTAGTTATGATAACAAATAGGTTCGAGTTCTTCAGTATCCTTCTGAGAATAAAATATTATACATGTTGTAAATTGAACTCTGTAACTATCTCTATCATTCATTCTATTTTTTAAATCTCTTACAACAGAGTGAAAAAGTAGTAAAAAAGCAGCTCCATTTGCATTTATTGAAGTGTTACTTGTAAGGGAGTTTATTCCAATCCATTGAACACTTGGAATACTATCGTGTTCTTCTTCTTTAAGCATATACACTGAGATATCTGGAACTTCTCTTGTTTTTTTTTACTTGATAAATAAATTCAAAATGTGAATACTCCTAGCTTTTTCAACACTCTCTCTACCAGTTACATCTCGAATGAATTGTCGATTCTTTTCAACATCCCTTTTATTAATTTATATCTGATCATTAAACTAACTTTTTACTTTATTCTTTACTTCATTATAATTTCCAGCTCTTGAAATCTGTTTTGTTAAAAAAAAAATTAAGTACAGTAATATTTTTATTTCTTATTATTGATTTCTTAAATTTGAAATGGTTTTATTCTTTTCTGTTTTATCATTTCCTAACCCTGTTTTTAAATCAGGATTAATAATAAATGTATAGGGTTTTTTATCATCTCAACGCTTTGCATTAGGCTCGATCTCAATTAGATTGTCTGTAAGTAATATTTTATTATTATGAAGATTATATATTTTATTTGATAGTTCATCTTTTCTACCCACAGCATTTCAATCAAATAGTTTCGCTGCTTCACGTAATTCATTAATTGTGTAATGTGGTAATCAATTTTTTGTCTTGATCAAATGTGGATTTTCGTTGTAAACAACAATTAATCACTTTTGGAATATCATCCATTTATTAGGAACTGATTTTATTAAACAAAATTCCAAATATTAAAAAAGGGTCAAGGGTGAACCTTTCCTGAGAACGTATAAATATGCAAGTGTTTATTAATATGTTTGATAATTTAAATTTGTTGAATGATTTAACTCTATAATAAATTTAAATTTATTGTATGTGACGTAAAAAGGTTACTTCAACCACTTTTTTAACTCGAGCAGTTTCAAAAAGAAATGAAGTTCCAATGATTGAGGGTATTTTTACATTTTGTGGTTGCAAGAAAAATTCTTTTTAGAAAAAAGCAATGAGCAAAAATTATGGATAAAAGGAAGTGGTTTTTCTATTAGCAAAAGTAGCGTAGAAAACAAACTTTTAGAAATCTATTATTGAAATTTTTCAGGAATTGATGATTAACATAGAAAATTAATAAAAACATGGTTTACTGTGTCAAAAACTAAAATTAAAGAATTGTTGCAAAAAAGTTGTTCTTTACTCCATCCACCTTATCATACATTTGAAAGAAGACGCATTTACATTCATATTATCGATGACCAATGGCAAGCAGATTTGGCTGATATAAAGCAGCATAAAAGTGAAAATGATAATTTCAATTATATTATTACAGTCATTGATTGTTTTAGCAAATATACTTGGTGTATTCCTTTAAAAGATAAAACGGGTAAGGAAATTAATAATGCTTTTACAGATTTATTTAAATATAGAAAACCTAGAAATTTACAAACTGATAAAGATAAAGAATTAGCTATGAAAAAGTAAATTGAAAACTCAAATAGTTGAACGGTTTAATAGAACAATCGAAGAAAGATTGTGGAAGTATTCTACTCATAACAAGAAATAAATTCGGACATATGTATTATCCTCTTTCGTGACAATTATAGCAATTCTTATCATCGATCCATCATCATGAAACCAGTAGAAGCGAGTAAAAAAGGAAATGAAAACAGGGTCTACACTAATTTATTTCCTGATGTCAAAGTTCAAAAACCACCCGTAAACAAATTCAATGTTGGTGATTTGGTTAAAATTAATAAAAGTGACGGTGTTTCTGATAAGGTTTACCTACCAAACTACACAACTGAAGTGTTTCAAATAGTTGCAGTGAAACATAAAACCCTTATAACGTATGAACTGTCGGATAAAACTGGTGAACTCATTATTGGTGGTTTTTACGAAAATGAACTCTCGCAAGCTATTCAATGAAAACTTGTATTCTATAAATGGATCCTATAAAGTTGAATAAATTATTAGCGAGTATAGTGAAAAGTAGACATACAAAGAAATATAGTTCAAGAACATTCTTTAGAGCAAGTTGGATTTCGTGACAATGCTTAAAAGTTGGGTGCTCCAATCGTTGAATCAGAAAATAAAATACTAATATGATTACTGATAAATTAGATGAAAATGACACCTATTTAAGAAAACAATTATAACGACTGGATCATTCCTTAAGCAATGCATTAGGTTTACAAAGCAATCAAGCTCACTCAATCCAAGCTATTTAACCACCGAATAACCAAATTTCATTGCTAATGTCGATTCCGGGATATATGATGAACTTTTGAGATAAATCAATAAGGACTTTGATCCTAAGGGATCCTATTTTGAAATGCCCAGTTTTTACTTAAACAATTATCAATATTACAAATATACAGTTGTTGGATCAGGAACACTTAATAAAACATACTGAGGAAAGATAAAAGGTGTGAAATCTACCGAATTACAAAAAAAGTCTCAGTTTTACAACATGATGTTATACAACCTCAGCAAGGAACTGGGATTTGCAGAAATGCAAATGATAAGATTGAAAAATTATACAGTTTGCTAGGTAGCAGAGTTGCTGGAAATACACATGACGAAGTGAGAAATGAAGCTATTGATCTGTTCGATTCATTATTCAAAAATGAAATTATTAAGAAAAATGACTTTAATGCTATTTACATCAATTATCTCAGAATTTAATTTTATGGGGAAATATACTGTTCTAATAAATGTTTTTTATTACTATTAGTGATAACAAAAGTGAATTTAAACAGTCTTATACGAGTAATCCGATTACGTTAGATCAAAACACTAATTATGAAATAGCTTTACCTCGATGTACGGTATGGCACTCATGGTATAATAATAGTGATCAATTTAAAAACAATACGTTTGAATAAAGGGGGAGAATGAGGATGAATGGGTTAACGTAGTTATACCCAATGGTTTATATGATGAAGAGGCTTTAATTTATTTCTTAACTCGTTATTTCCAATTCATCCCTAGATCAATGCCCAATCAGTATATCATCCAATCTAGCAACAATGAAATTTGTTATTATTTTGAAAGAGAATTATAAATTTTGGTTTAATAGTGATTTATGTTTTATTTTAGGATTTGAAAACGAAGCTGAACTAAGAAGTAAATATAATTAAGGTACTAAAGTTCCTAACATTACAAGAAATGTTGATAAAAAACATATTCACTGCTCATTAGTGTATAGTTCAATTGTGAATGGGAATACAACCTCTGATGTGATCTGGCTCCAAAAACAGAACCTGGAACGCTACTCTGTGACATTCCTATAGAAAGGCAATATCTTCCAATCAATCGAAACGAATATATCAATGCGCTAAAAATGACTATAACTGATCAATTAGGTAGATTAATTGATCTGAATGGAGAGGATATTGAATATATTTTTGACTTAAAAAAGTTTAATGAAATTATTTAATGAGATTTTATCTATAATTAGGCATAATTAGGCAGATTAATTGAGAATATTGAATATGTTTTGGACTTGAAACAAGTCTAATCGAAATTATTTAGTAAAATTTTCTATAATAAACATTGAAAATCTGTCTAAAATTAGGTATAATTAGGTAGATTAATTGGTCTGAATGGAGTGACTATAGCATACGTTTTGGACTTTGGACACGGACGTGTTTAATAAAATAATTTAATAAAATTTATCCATAATAAATGTTGATCAATAAGAAACAATGGTCGTATACAAGATAGTATTGTAGGGGGATTGGTAGTTTCTTTAAAATATCGCCAACTCTCAATTATTCAAGACGTCCATAAAAATATAAAAGATGAAGATTATTCCTTGTATAACACTATGATTAAACCTCCGCTGGAATTATTTAAAATAGAAGGATTGAAAATAAAAAAGATTTGATAGATTATAATCAAAGACAGTTAAATGATGTGAGATCTCTAAAAGATATAGTTTCAAATAATAAGACATATTTCAATAGAAATCTTAATGAATAGAGGAAAGGCTTATTGGATGCTATGATTTTAGGAAAGGGACTTAAACTACGTTTCCGGTGATGCTCTTGTTGACATCCTCAGTGACAACCAAAGATTCGCCTCCACTGTTTGAAAATATTTAAAGTTTATTTAAAAGTTTCTTCTGTATATAAATGGCTGTTAATCAAGTTGTTGCTCCTTATTGGGAAATATTTGAAAAGTCTATTATTGATGATTCCACAACCAAA
This sequence comes from Artemia franciscana, assembly GCF_032884065.1. Taxonomy (NCBI): domain Eukaryota; kingdom Metazoa; phylum Arthropoda; class Branchiopoda; order Anostraca; family Artemiidae; genus Artemia; species Artemia franciscana. The sequence continues at coordinate 8,986,494 of NC_088866.1, forward strand.
TATGAATATACAGAAATTAGAGAAAACAATGTGAATGTATCTCAACAATTAAATTATAATTTAATTTTAAGAAAAATGGAATCTTGGATTCTTCCTAGTGATAGTTACCTTTATGCAAAAGTGAAAATAATATGATTGGAAGGAACGAATATGTGAAATAATGATGAAGCTACTTTAACAAGTAATGGATTTAATTTGTTCAGAAATGCTGAATATATTATCAATGGAAAACGTATTGAAAGTATTGATTATATAGGTATAACGACTACTGTTAAAAATTTATTAGAATTTTCAGATGACTATAGTCGAAGCGCAGCTACAAATATGTTTTGGTATGAAGATAAAACTCAATCTGTTGATTCCTTTAAAGCAGAAAATGAGTTCAAAAACCCTTTTACACCTGTTACAGCAGATGGTGGAACCATTACAACAAAACGAAATAACGCTTTTAATAGTGGTTTATTTAAAAGATTAAATAAAACCAAAGAAAGTCACGTATGATGCACTTACCATTATCAAGATTATTTGGATTTTTTCAAGATATTAATCGTGTTTCTTGAGGCGTTACACATCAAACTATATTTAAAAAAAAATCCAATATGATTATAAAATCTGGAGCACATGATTTTAAGTTATAAATAACACATTTATCATGGATTTTACCAGTATTACATCTCAGTTTACCCATATCAAGTCAATTAGAAACCAGATTAACGAGGAAGGCGGAAAAATTCAAAGCTGGATTAGGAAAGGGCAGCTCATTTGAATTAAGACGGGAAGCGTGTAATACCTATAAAAGTGATAATAAAACGGATAAAGAATTAACATGGAGAGTAGTCAGTGAACGCTATAATACAATTAAACTTGTTGTTGTGTTACAGAAATCTGATAAAGATAACAGTTATACGCAAAACAATATCGTATTTGACCATATGAGCACTGATGGAATTGAAGTGAGAGTAAATGGATATAAATGCCCACAAGAAGATTTGAAATGTGATTTCAGTAATGCTAATGAAGATTATTCTAACACTTATCAACAATTTTTACAATTAGGATATAAGCATAAAAATGTTGATAGTGATACAATTGTAAGTTACATTAATTTTAAAACAGTATATCCTTTATTTTGTTTTGATGTTCCAAAGCATGAATCGAATATGTATCAATGTAGATCAACTGCTAATATAGAAATTAGACTTCAACTGCTAATATAGAAATTAGACTTGTATTAGATCAAGTACCAGCTAATCCATATAACATTTTCTGGGTTATATTTTCAGAAAGAAAGCAATCATGGAGGTCATTGATAGTAAATTATATGTTAATATATAGATTATTTTCGATTTGGAAATTTGTCTAACAAAACTCGCACCTAATAAATGGAGAAATTCTTGAGCGAAATTCAAACGGAAAATAAATATAATCGAACTATCAGGAAAGAAGATTTAGACATTGCACTGGAATACAGGATTACAGGAATGATATGTATTACACTAAATATGGAAAAGAACTCGTTATTACTATTGATTTTAAAGGTGAAATGGTTGATCTATCTGCACCTAAGCGTTTTGATTTTTAAGCAGTTGATCTTGAAAAGAAATTACAAAATTAGATAAAGGTAAAATTTTAAAGGCTATTGAAAGCAAAAATAAACATAATATAAATTATTTTCCTATCCACTAAATATTAAATTATTAAATTTTATTGGCAGGATAAAAAATGGAATATAATTAAACTCTTATTTCACAAATTAATCAATTTCTTATTTCACAAGTTTTGTGAAATAAGAAGTATAAAAGCGAAATTATAAAAATGTTAGAAATTTTAATTTAAAAGTGTATGAATTCAATTGAAAAGGGCTTAAAATGATGGGGTGATCAAGGTGGGGTCTAGAACCCGCGTCCATATTGTTAAAAAGAGTGAAAATAAGACCAAATTTGATTTCCAAGGACCTATCTCCATTTTGAATGTAGAGATTGAAAATTGTAAAAATGCTGGAAATTTTGGTTTAAAATAGTGCAAATTCCATTGAATAGTGCAATTTGAAATGCCGTAGATTTGATTGATTTGATGAATGGTCCAGAACATACATTTACTATACTACTGTCAGACAAAACTTCAGAGGAGGGGCAAATTCCATAGCCCCCCTCTCCCCTGGAAAGGCCTTGTCTACGGGCCTGAGAAAACTTGTCTGGTCTTAGAAAAATCTGAATAGAAATTACACCACCAGATTCAGCATATTAGGTTCTTTACGCTGATTCCCCAAAAAAATTCATTAAGTCTGGTGTCAACCATCAAAAGCTACGAGAGAAAAATTCTTGTTTTTGATAAAGGGGGAAATACTGCCCAGAAAGTTCACAGATACGTGTTTATTTAAATTTTTATTTGTCACAGAGATGATCTTATCGAACCAATAGTCCTAGAACAGTGGAAGAGGGCTCACTCAAGCGGAAACTAAATTCTAGAGTATTGATGCCTCCATGGTTTCGAAAACATCCATAGAGATTGTACAAATGGAGTACTAGACCCTCAAGACATTATTACGCACACCTGGGTCTTACGTAATACTAAAGCACACACGTGACGGTATAGCACACCTGTACACCAGGTCAAAGGTAACATTTTCTAAGAGATGCAGGTGCATGTTACCTAATAGAGAGTATTTTTTCTTTGGTTGTTACGGAATAGGGAGGGTTTACTTTTGGTCGTTACATAATAGGAATTGTTGTGAGTCCGTTAGTCAAGCGGGAAAGCCCCAGTTGTAACTGAGGGGAGTACACACTTGGTTGTTAGGTAATGGCGGTTCACACGTGGGATGTGACGCAATTTCGCGTGACTTGATAGATTTATTGGGGGTGACGTAATCTTACGTGACTTGGTAGATTAATTTGGAGTGACGTAATGGCAGCGCAAGTGTGGAGCGTTACGTAATGACGGTGCACAGACGGCTGTTGCATAATACTTTAAGCGATTTTTCTACCCGATTTCATTTTTCTGCAGGACTTCATGTTCTTTCAAGGTGTTTTTTTCTTTCAAGAAGTTTTTTTCAGGGAACCTTTCTAATCTAAAGATTTTTTATCCGTAATAGGATTTGAAAGGGATTTCCCCTCAATGGAACGGAGCGCTAGACACATGGACCATGAAGGTCTTTTTAACGTTATTATATGAAGAATATATTCTACGTGATAAACTATTCCACGCAAGGTGGAATTCCCTACTCTGGTTTCTAGAACAATTGAATGTTCCGCATGTTTCCAACCCTTTCCACATGAGAGACCACAAGCATCCCAACACTATTGAATTTAGCTCTATTAGATGCACCTGCCTGTTACTGCGTTATTAATTTTTTAAAGTGACTAAGACAGGTTAAGTTAGCTATTCAATCAGTGGGATGTTAAATAGTATTGGCTTTAGATATTTATTACGTAAATGATTACGTATTGAAGATTCATCCTGGAACAAGAAATCGGCTTTTGTACATACAAATTTTGTTAATAAAAAAAAGTGACAAAATCATAAAATCAAAGAAAAAGTACTTGAAAATTAACAAACGCAAAGACAAACGTGAAGAAGCTTATAAGGGATAAAATGTAAGCAAAAAGAACCATGAATTAACGAAAGGCAGGGGGCAACCAGTACCAGGGGGAGGGTGGAGGATTGTTAATAGAGGTTACTTTAAGCCATGTTAAGATATATTTCTGAGAGGTCTTAACAAAAATCCTCATTTCTTTGACTGGGTGTTAGATTTCAGTCCCCCTACCACCAAGAAATTATTTTAACACCTTCCACCTTAACTTTAAGCTGTAGAACATGCTCGTACAAGTAACTCACGTTACCGTGTCACACTATGGATGGCAGAGGGCACCCTTCATCATTCCAAAGGCACTTTTCAGATATTTTCCTGATAAAAATATGATTTAAATCCAATGGCTCATGTTTTGCAAGCCAACCTTAAAGTGATACACCATCTCAATTCACACCACCATGGCACACTATGACTCTGGCACCCCCTCGTCTTTCTGAAGACAATTTCCAGGTTTTGTTTTGTTAAAGATCATGTACTAAATCCATTGGTTTATGATTTCACGACCCAACTCTCCGGGATACAGAACGTCAATTCACACCACCTTGTCATACTATTACTGTCCCTCTGGCACCCTCTCATCATTTCTAAGACATTGCCCTGATATTTTCTTGTTATCAATCATGCCTTAAACCCACCGATTCATGTTTTCGCAAGCCACCCCCAAAGTGATACACCATGTTAATTCGGACCGCCGTGCCACAGTATGAATGGCCTTGTGGCACCCTCTGGCACCATTCATCATTCCTAAGACATTTTCCAGTTAAAAGTAATGCATTAAATACATTAATTCGTATTTTTGCAATCCAACCCTTCGTGATACACCATTTCATTTCGCGCCTAGTTGCCACACTATGACTGGCTCTCTGGTACCCCTCATAATTCCTAAGACATTTTAGACACTTGTTTTGTAATAAAGTGTAACCCAATTCTGCTTGCCCCGCGTCTGACCCCCGGTTACAACGGTTCCACCTCCGATTCTGCTGGCTTCCAACCCAGTTCAACCGATTCAAGTTCCCACTATGCCAGCTCCAATCCCAACCACAAATCTGGTTCCGGTTGAATTTTTACTGACAGAAGTGGGGTTTCCCCACTTCTTGGGGTTTCCCCACTTCTTTCCCCGATTCCACAATTCTGATTCCGCCTATTCCGCTCAAGGTTGCACCAACTCCAAGATTGGCTGCCTCCGTGGTTATCTGTGGCTAGTCATCGATAATAGATAGTTTATTACACGTTTTCGATCATCATCACTTTTACATTGGAAGAATAAGCAATTACATTTTATTTTAAAAGGTGAAGATAAAATATTCCAAGAAAATGTTCGCACATGATAAAGCTATTTGAATATTGACAACGAGAAATATTTGAATATTCTATTATATATATTATTGGAAATGAATATGTGCGTTGTCATGGCAGTGAGGCGTTAAATTCCTTTGGAATACCGACAAATTCAACATTGCTAATGGTGTATATGCAAAAGTGACATTTCCAGAGATGAAGGTGCTCAAAGAGAATGCAGGTCTAAAACTTTCAGTTGATGACGAGAACCAACTTCTTGCTAATAGTTCTGGTAACACGTTATCTGTTGATAGTTCCTATTGGTATATTTCTGGTATTAGGATTCAAGAGACCAAAAGAAGACAGGCATACCGCTGTAACAGTATCATAAGGCATGTCTTATCCAGGTGCCAAAATTGCAACCTATGTAAAATTAATGTCGTAATAGACAGTGAAATCGCAAGTAAAACCAAAATACCACTTGCAGACATTATCAGCAAAGAGTTAGATAAATTGACGAAAAACAAACCCCATGCCAATGCTACTAGAACCATAATGGAAAAGGTGAAGATGAAGTATTTCAAGAAAGTGTGTGTTCATGATAATGTCATCGTAGCATTGAATGCTCGCAAAGCAAAATATTTGAACTAAGAAAAAATCATTAATGGGGATCTTATTGGAAATGCATGATTGCGTAGTCATGACAGTGAGGAGTTAAATTCCTATGAAATACCCAGTAATTTCTACCATCAAAATGGTGGATATGCAAGAGTAACATTTCCAAAGAGAGAGTACAAATCTAAAACTTTTTGCTGATGACGAAGGCAAACTTCTTGCTACTGTTGCTGGCAACACAATACCCGTTGATAGATCGTATCACCATCTTACTGGCATTACCATTCAAAAGAAGACAAGCCTACTACAGCACCAACGTCATAATGCATATCTCATCCAGGTGCCAAAACTGCAAGCTATGTAAAAATAATGTCGTAATAGACGATGAAACCGCAAATAAAATAAGAAGAGCATTTACAGGCAATATCACCAAGGATTATAAAGATGAATTAATGAAAAACAAAGCATGTGCAAACGTTACTAGTACCATCATGGGTTTATCAGAGATACAGTTCATAAACCCATTAATATCAGTGATGAAAGGTATGGCGAGGATGTTAAAAGTTGTGTATGACCCCAAAACTTAATTTGTGAAATCTCAAGAGAAAACATAATGAAGTATTTTATAAGATGGATTCAAAGCAATCATTTTTTATGATGATATTCCACATACCATTATTTACATAAAAATATTTTATTGCATTAGTTTGTTATGTTCCCGATATTTTTAGGATGCGCAAACAACCCCAACGTTTAATAATATCGTTGCGCTGCCGTTACGTCGTTCCAAATAAACCTACCAAGTCACGTAAGATTGCGTCACATCCCACGTGTACACCGTCACTACATAACACCAGTCTCCCTCAGTTACAACAGGGGATTCCCCGCTTGACTAACGGACTCGTAACAAGTCTTATTATGTAGCGACCAAAAGTAAACACTCCCCATTACGTAACAACCAAAGAAAAAAACACTATTAGATAGCATGCACCTGCATCTCTTAGAAAACATTCCCTGTGACGTAACGTACAGGTGTGATATACCTTTACAGGTGCATTATAACATTACGTAAGACCCAGGTGTGTGTAATATAATCTTGAGGGGCTAGTAGCTTCATTTCTACATCCCCTATGGGTATTCCCGAAACCATGGAGGTATCACTACTTTCTAGTGCCCTTTTTAAGAGGAATCTACTCCATCTTGATCTAATGCTATCTTAAACAATGCTCAATATCTTTCTCGGGAATTAGTTTTTTTTTTTTTTTAAGTGAGTTATACTTCTATTCCATGTTTATACTTCTAAACAGGACTAAAAATATGTACGAAGTATTTTTCGAAAAATAAACTGTCACGCGCACTCTAATTTCTAAAAAGGTCTATTTCAAGATGACAGAAATAAATGAAAATATGAATGGCATATAGTTTGAAACAGCTTAGTTATCTAAATTAGATGTACGAACCATATTTTATTTATGTCATCTGATTTCTTCAAAAAATTGCGTTTTAGGTTTTTCAGAAACGGCCTCTATTGAATCCACAAGCTTTATTTTTGGCCAGAATGCGGGGTTATAAAACCAATAATGCTCAGGGAGAGTTTAATAGTTTTTTTTATGTATTTTTAAACAAGATATTGACTTTTTGCACTACATAAGAAAGTGTTACGTGTCTCCTTTGTTTTTTCAATGGCTACGTCGTATTTTGTCGATACCCTTTATCTATCGCAACTTTGACAAGCAGGTTGGTTCAATTTGACATGCGGAAGTCTAATGGGGTTTGTTTTATTACGGCTTGACTCGACTGCTCATTGAAGGCAATAAAAAAATATAAAGATGTTAATCTTTATAGAGATCTAATATACATAATAGAAGGGAGCCAACGTTTAACTCCCTTTCCCACTGCTGATTGGTCTCCAATCATTTTCGACTCATAAACAAGGATTAAAACTCTCAATTTCTTATGTAAAAAGCACCCTCCGAAGTTTCTAGGACCATGAGGTTGAGGAAGAGGCAGTCCTCCTATATGGAATGCTCATTTTTGGGTTAAATGTTACTCTTTATTTTTAAAATAACAGCGTAAATACAAATATTCCCAGAAATCAAAAGGGATTGAATATCAGTTTCACATTCTTAATGTGTTTTTTTAAAGTTTCTTTTGTACCCCATCCCCGCATGGAAAAACAATCCACCCCAAAATTTCTGGTAACAACCCTGGGGATTATACATCAATATCTACCTCCATAATCTCCTCGTCTCCCCTTACTACTAATTCTTTATCAAGCGGTTCGTACTGTCAGTGAGGAGCGACTCAACTACAATAGTAACCAAAACTCTAAAAAACGGAATTTTGATATCTATAGACACATCAAAAGAATTGTCTCATCATACTGATTCCAAATATATAAAATTTTCCAAGAATTTATCATTAACCATAATTCATAAAATTTATTTTTACTATTACCCGTCAAAGTTAGAGCCTGAGAAAATCTACACGATTTTCGAAAAAGAGGGTAAAAATCTCCTAAAAGTAAAGGAGTTAAATGAAAATACCACCATCAAATTTAGTGCTCCAGAGAACCCTATTGCAGAAGTTTCAAGCGCCTATATAGCAAAAGGTAGAATTTTGCTTCTATTTTTTGCCTAAAGAAAGATAACAAATGCGTGTTTATTTTTCCAAAATCGATCGTATCCAAATAATGGTCATAGAAGATCGGTAGAGAGTGAATATGAACGGAAATCAAAACTTTTAGTGCCCTTTTTAAGTGACCTGAAAGATAGGAGGGCAACTGACCCACCTCGGGGGGTATTTACTAGAAAAATGGCCATGAGAGGCCTGTAAGTTATGAAATTTGCCCATTGTTTACGTATAACATTTGTTATAGGGAAGTATACATTCTTTTTTTGGGGGGGGGGATTTTGTGCCTGGGGTGGGTTTCCACGGGGAGGTAAATTACTGGGGGCTAGCTCTCAAGGGTAAATTTTACGGTGGAGAGATTTGACATAATTTCTATGCGTAATTCTTTGTATTTGTCTTACTTTCTCTTTGCCAACTCAAGTTTGCATGTGGGTATGTTTTCAGGTGAATTGTCCGGGGGCTATTTTCAGCATATTTTGGTTTTCAGGAAAAAATTTCCACGGAAGGGGGAATTTCTGGAGCGATCATAAATTAAAGTCTTTTTCCAACGAACTTTTCACGCTAAATCGTCCGCAATAAATTTAAAGAGGAGTAAGGGGGTTTATTTTACGTGGTAGTAAATTTTCACGGAGTTTCTGGCGAAGGGAGGGAATTTATCATGGAGGGTGAGCGAGATTTACCGGCATTTTTTGAGAAACGAATTAAATTTCAAAACGATTCAGAAGTTAAATTTAAAAATGAGTCTGTTCAACTGAAAGTAAGGATCAACACTAAAACTCGAAACGAACAGATATTGTTCAGTATGCGAAGGGGTTGCCCCTCTCCTAGTACCTTGCTCTTTACCCTAAAGTTTAACTGTTTCTTCCAATTTCTCAAGAACAGCTTCTGAAAAACCAAGAGCCTTTCCATTAGAGTAGAAAGCCCTTTTAAAAATGCTAAGAACTTTAGTGTAAAGAGCAAGGTATTGAGCAGAAAGACACACCCTTCATAAAGGGAATAATTTCTTCTCATTTTTGAGTTTTAATATTGCTCCTTACTTTCAGCTGAAAAAACTTGTTTTTTGAATTGAATTTATCTGAAGGCTCAATGAGAGCTGGGATGTTTTGGCATTAGAATACACTCTTTGAAGTTAATAATTGAATGTCAATAATAAATTTACCAAGTAAACAATAGTAAATCCTTTTTTTTCACAGTGCTTGCATATACAAAGGTACGGGTCCCGGCATTTACCCCTTCCCAGAAAACGCTCCTTGTTGTTGACTGGTCTCCAGTCACTTTCGACTTCAAAAGACTAGAGCTTTCAATTTCTGATGTGATGAGCCCCCTCTGAGGTTTTTGCGACAATAATTTAGAGGCGGGGACGAGGAAGGGACAGTCTTCCTCCTATACGGAGTAAATTCTGCTCGTTTTGGGGTTTAATTCTTTACTTTCGTAATTACAGGGTAGACCAGAAATATTCAAAAAAAAAAATTAAAAGATCAATTTAAAGTTTTGATGCGTGTTTTCAAGTCTCTTTTTTTATCCTCCCCCTAAAATAGAAGTCCTATTTGTGGCCCTGGGAATTATACATTATTTTTTACCCCTGACCTCCTCTTGTCAAAACGATTTTTCAGATGACATTTAGAATCTGCGCGGGAAAAGTTGAGAGATTCCTCTTAAGTGACCAAAATGATTAGCTTTCATTTTGGAACTTTAGAAACCATTCAAAAGGCTGTAACAGACATACTGAAGACCATAACGGTTGGAGACATCCAGCGCTGCTACGAAGACTGGGGAAAACACCTCCATCAGTGCGTAGGTGCCTACACTGTGAAATAATAATAATAATAATACAAAAATACCAAATACACCCTAGTGGGCAGCCGATGCGACAAATTGACCAAATTGAAAGTTATCAAAGCATGGACTAATAATTGACTGATGAAAACCCTAAGACTCAAAACTAAGCTTCGTTAGCCAAACAAAACAAGGAATAAGTCAAAGAGGAGTCCTTTAATATTCAACCATCTTTTCTTTCAAGCAAGTATTATATAATTGTTCTATATTGATAACTTTCAAAAATTTCAAAGTTGTCGAGTGAGCTTGACTACTCCACATACAAGTTCTAAATTAAGAAGAAGTATTTTTCAAGCTAATATATTGCATACTGGTCGTATCACTTACACAAAACAAGCAGAGATAAAAGAAAAAAAGAAACAAAAGAAAAAAGAGCATTTAATACAAGAGAGGGGCCATAGAATCAAAATAAAATCTGTTGAAGTAGAACTTATTCAAAATTGGAATACCAAAAATTGATTTTTGTGGTTTCATCAGATCACTAGGACATTTTCATTCCCACAAACTTCAAGAGTACAGAAGGCCAGAAGGCCAGAAATTGAAGCACCGATGGGTCATAGCGCCTCTAATGCAAAATTAAATAGTATCAACAGAACCGGGGTAAAAGCTTAGTTGCTTAACTTTCAAACAACTTTTTTGGGTTACATGTCAATATCATGCACAAGTGTCGGCATTGCCACTATCTCAGGGACATTTTCCCAAAGTATGTAGAACTATGCTACTATGGCTGAAATAGTGATATTTTAGTTTTAGTCGAAATTATCCAGACTAATTGTCTTTACACATTTTCAATTTTTGAGACATTCAAAAAGTAAGTATAAAGTCAGGTGACTGAGCTTCTACCTTAACCGTAGTTCTTTGGGATGTTTATGATGCAAAAATAGCTTACGACATAAGCTAGTTACTGACTATAACAATGATATATCACTAGTTTGATAATAGTCATATCAATACTTCCAAGACACCTCCTTAAGGTTACGGGGTCATATTTGGTTAGATCAGGTGAGGATATTACTATTTAAATAGGACCGAAAAATAACTGTGCACTAAACAAGTTAAAAACCAGTGTTGAAAAAAAAAGAATAGCCCCAACACCGAAATCACTAAAATTACATACAACAATAATAAAATACAACTATACCAAAACTGATAAATTTTTATCAAACGGCTCGCGAGAGAGAAAACGGAACGAGAGCTCATTTTGACGGTGTTGCCAACTCGCACAAATCTCATTTAAGGAAGACTCATTGACAACTTTGGTACGCAACTTTTCAAGATATGTGAATACATATCAACAATCCTACAACCAAGACAAGTAATTGCACGGAAACATGACTCATAGAATTTGAAAATGGCACATAGATGAATCACTTTTCTCCAAAGGTTAAGAGTGTGGGAACGTATTTGAGTATCACATCTGACAAAAACGGCAGAATTATACACAATGCATTGAAATGAAGGAAAACAAGTCATATAGTCTTTCTTTTTTTTTAAGAAAAAGAAGCTGCTAAAGATGACTAGTGATTGGTCAAAACCAAAATCTGGAATGCAAAAAAAAGAAGCTATATATATATATATATATATATATATATATATATATATATATATATATATATATATATATATATATTATGGTATAGATTTTAAGCTTTTAATTATGAAGGCCGATTATCAAATCATAGGCTTGGCAGACATGAACAATGGAATAAAATTCCTGTTTTCTCTTGAATATTTTTTGTTTGAAATAATTTTTAATCTTTTCATACAAAAAAGAGAAAATACCAAGCCCTGTGACGTATCACCATTATTTCTGGCACAGCGAATCTCACAAAAAAAAAATAAAAAGCAAAACAATCCAAAAAGAGATTATGAGAAATAAAATTAGATACAAAGATAAACGGACGAATTAGACTCAAGCGTCATCAATGACCGTTTTCTGGTATTTAAACATAGAGGCTGAAGGTGATTTGCCCCAAACAACAGGACACGGGCCTCCTTGCTAACTTTACTAAGCGGGACAAAACCCCCTGTGTACACTTGAAAAAAGCAGGACATACTCTCCCCCCTTATGTAAACGTGTAAACACGGAGAAATAAGCAATCGACAACAGTATTTGTAAATTTTTGACCAGAATTATCTTCTTTGTATGTTGATCCATTTTTGAACTGCTTTAAAATCATTTAATAGTCCATAATTTTAGAGAAGGTGTAGCAGCAAGTTCAAGAAAGGTCTAAATCATAATGACTTCAAACCAAATTACCTAGAAAATAGTATTTTGTGAATCTTATATTTTTTTATTAGTGCTAATTAGAGCTAAGTTAGAAATAGTTATATTGCTAGATACATCAACTATTATTAACTAAATCAATCAGCGAATTTCATTAGAAAAAATAAATGATTTAAACATAGCTGTTGTCCATAAGAAAAAAGAAGTTTTTGGAAGATGCTACCGAAAGTAGTAGCCATTATAATGTATATTAGAAAAGCAATTTATATTTCTTTTTGTTTTTCAAAATATTCAATTTTGGAAGACAAGAAATCTATCCACAAACACTATAAAAAAGAATTGAAAAGCGTTTATTACATTTAAAGGCATATTAGGGGGGGGGGGGGTCTCAAATATGGTCCTTGAAATGAAAGATTTAACTTTTTATTCATATAGGCACAATTGAATAATAATAAGAGAAAAAATCAGGTACGTAGGGGTAAGAAAAGCCCAAAACACACCTCTATATTCTCATTAAAGAGTTTTGTGAGCTTGTTTAAATTCACGCAGTAAAGACTAGTTATTCTTCAGAAAACATTGCTGGATGCCAGTGGCCTATTGTTACTAAGTTACTAGTGGCCTATTGTTACTAATTGATCAATTCTTGTTTGGTCAACATAGTAATGGAACACAAACAAATGAATTTCTCATGGAATTTGTTCACCATGGCTTTCCAAAGAGTGCAAGGCAAAATAAAGACATATAAATCTGAAATGCAACTCAGTCTTACATTGACTACTAAAAGCAAATGTTTTATACCAATCTCTTCTTATTCAGAAACTGTTATTAAAAAAAGAGATAGCTTGTTTTGAAAAGTATTTGCAAATGCTGTGCCATTATACCAACGCTTTACCTTCTTGCTAAGTTATTTTGGAAGCGCATCCGATTTGATTTCTAAATACATCCTGACGCAAGTTATTTTAGATTAGAAAAGAACACAACATTAAATTTTTAGTGGAGTAATAATCATAGTCCTATATATATATATATATATATATATATATATATATATATATATATATATATATATATATATATATATAAATACAGTGACTGAACATAGGAGACTTATGTGTTTAAATTAAATGAGAAACCAAGCTATAATACTAAAAAAAATTGAGATTTTAGAATTTGGAATAACATTTGATCAAACAACTACCCCTTTTTATAGGCGTTTCTTTTACTTTGGGTTTGTTCTCAGGTTGTGCTTGGAATAAAGTACTTGGAACAAATTGCTTAAGAATTTTTTGATTTCTTAAAAAAAAAAACGTTCCTCCTATTTCTCATTATTATTTTAATGCATCAAAATGATTAATAACTTGTTATTCAGGTTAGGATCTGAAAAAATAAAAATTTTGATCAGTATATAATAACGCAGAATTCTTCTAAGCAGTTTGTCGTGCTAGAATATTCAAGATTCCATTCTCGAGAATAATGAATAAGATCCTAAAAGTCAAGAATATAGTCCTGAGCCTACCGACGGCGTGCCTACCGAGTAGATGAAACAAGCAAGAAATGAAACTGCTGATAAGGACAGTTATTTCAAGGTACTATTTCAAAACTAAGGAAACGAATCAACAGTGGAGTATAGGAACTCGCATAACTAATAGGCAATTTATAATGCTTTAAAACTTCCTACTTAAAAAAAAAGTTTTGCAAAAAGATTGAGCTCTTATTTAGTTTATTAGCAGCAGAGCGTGTCGGACAACGACAGGCAAGTAAAAGAAAAATATATAGCACAACCGTTATTGGCTTATGAGACTCGGAAGCCAACTCACTGCATCTGTGTGATGACAAATAATTGTTTCAGGTACCCTTTTTATAGCGGAACGAATATTTTCAAAACTGAATATTAATGATTGGCTGGGAGCTCCGGAGACATACCCATAGTGTAGGCACGGTCTAAATCATTCCCCCTCCCCAAATGAACCTAACTGATATTAAAAAAGTATTGTTTACGTTTTCCCAATTGAAATCTAGCTTAATTTCTATGATAGCTTTTCTTAGTATCAGAAATGAAATTCTGGGAAAGATTAATTGAGCAAAAGTAAAAAAAAATTAAATAAAATAAGCTGTAATAATAATAAAACAATAATTGCAAAATAAAATGATACAATAAAAATAGATAAAATTAGAATATTTTCCAGAAACATTATTGATTATCAGCAATCAAATTCTTTGTATTTGAATTTCAATTTGTGTGCATTGTCCCTTACCATCTATGCGTTCTTAATAACGAATGTATAAACAATAAGATAATAAACAAAACTTCAATAAAATCTTTGCTACAATCTTATTTTCTTGTAGGAAAATAAATCATATACAAATTGACAGTATTAGAGCCAGAATCTAAATAAACGAACCCCCCCCCCAAAAAAAAACAACAACAAAACACTGAAACTATTTGTGCTTAAATAACTGAAAACTGAGTTAACCAGATTAAAATTCGCCAAATACTTTCGCTAAGTTACTTAAAAGTTTGATTTGACCATACACAAGCAACCCTGATAATAAAAAAAGAAGAAAAAAAAAGCGAGGTGCAGACGAAAAAACACAAGTCTTTTTTTATGTGTGAGATATCATTTAGTCAATATTCAAGGGACCAGTTGTGTAGCTAGGGGGCAAAGGGAAAGGGCTGTCCCAGGGCACAATAAACCAACATTGTACCCGGGCGCCGAAAACTCCAGGAATTTTTATTGACGCATACAGGAATATTTAATTATTACTGAACTATTTTGTCGATCATGTGTCCGGCCGACTTCGGAAACTTACTTTTTTGGATGGTGGTTTATGAATTCCTTAAAGCAAATCAACTTCGAGGAGAATTAGCCAATTAGGTGATTCTTCCAATTACCAACCGTTCTGAGGGAAAATTGGAATGGTCAATTGGATTGGAAATATTAACGAAAATAATTCCGATTTGATTTTGTGAAAACTCCGCTAGGTGAACTTTAAATTGCGATTCCCGCAAACTATTAATTGACTTTCTGATTAATACCGAGAAATCTTTCAAAATGCTACATTTAGAAAACAAAACAATAAAAACATGATAACAAACTCGTTCAAAATGAGGCTATCAAATTCATCATATCTTTTGGGAGGAGCCAACCAAAACAATTTACAGGGTAGGATGGAGCAGGAGTGTGCAGTAAGTCTCTACCTCAAGCAGCTTAACACAACTAAAAGTTTCAAGCAGTAATATGAAATGAAAAAAAAAAAATACATGTGAAGATCTTAAAAGAAGTTCCACGTTAAATTGCAATAGCATCGCTAGCATGAATATTTACAGATCTTTCTAGCTACTTCCAAGTTAATTTATGTTTTTCTTGCAATTCTTAAATTTTAACGGACATAATAGTGACATTTCCGTAATATATATAAAGAAAGAAGTTCATTCTAGTCTGGAAAAAAAATAAGATAAGATTACGAAAAGTGAAATTCGTGATTAAAATATCGCAGTTAACAATTCAGGTTTTAAGTATGTGTACAAGTTTTCAGTAAAATGGTGCTACCTTTTACAAAGTATAAAATTATAAAGAGAGATTAATGTTTGCTAGGTTTACTTCACAATCTAGCAAAGTTCAACTTAAATACCAAAGAGTATGGCTAAATTATAAGAGTGGACACTGATGCTTGTATCAATAAACATAAACTATCAATGCCATCTAGAGTTTGTCAGACACTCAGCTTTGTTTTGTGCACTGTAATGATAGTAATAAGTGTCTTATCTTAGTTCCTGACAAAAAAAAAATGATTACACAGCTTTAAAAAAGTATAAGTGTCACCAAATACTAGATGCCGTTGATTTTTTTCTTGGCAACACTAGCGCCAGTTACCACCCTTATAAAATGTCCCTACTCTTTGCTAAATACCTTCTTAAACCTTACAGAAAAGGCCTAAGTTCAAGCAAACTTCCACTCAGACTGATAAATATTCAATAAAGTGGTATTCTTATGACATGATTTCGAATAGCACAAAAAGCAGCGCCATATTCACAATTTATACAACTCAGATGGCGACTCAATGGCGAGTTAAAGAATCCAGATAAGTGGGGGCAGCATTTGTAATATTTTAGTCTTTTACTATTTTTACTTCAGCACTTTAATGAATACCAAAAACAAACAAAAAGGAAGCAAATTATTTTAAAGCACTTTTTGCGACACAGACCAACTTATGTCCATAAGAATTGTTTAGTTTTGATCCAAATTTTTGAGACTGGTAAAATCAGCCCGTTTAAAAATGTTTGCTAAACAGGCCAGAATTCCTAGCCCTCTAGAGGTAAACCAAACTACATTCCATTAGTATTCGTAAACATGACTTTTGAGATTTGTGCGAGTTGCTATAAGAGGCATGACCAGCAGATTTGCAATGATTCTTTCTTCTGATTATCCTTCTAACATACCGGGTGATAAATGGTTTACTAACACATAGGTTTTTCCTAATCACTCGAGTCTAACATTTCAATATTACCACTAAAATATACAAGATGCATATATTGTCTGAGCATTATCATAGAATGTTGATAGTACTACAAGTTGTCTTTTTAGTTTTTATATATTATAATAGCTTGCTTAGCATTTTTTATATGTAATAATATATTAAGATATTTTATAATTTTACATATCCTCTTATACAATACATTTTTAAGCTAATTCAAGCGATCAACCAAAATTATCACTGAACTATGCAACACGGGTATATCATCAGTGACAGTATTTATAGTTTCCATATATATATATTGTATAACTTCAGTAGTATATTTTTATATTGAATAACATATTGGGATATTTTACAATTTTACATATCCTCTATTACAATACATCTTTAAACTAATTTAAGCGATCACCCCAAGTTATTTATCAAGCAGAAATTCCGTTTTCTTTGTCGAGAAAATCAGATACTTCATCTTTTTTTTCTTCCAAACTGGGAAGAGGTAAGCTAGGTTATATTATACATTGATCTCAAACTTACTGATTTAATAAGATAAAAGATTATTAATATTATACATTAATCTTAAACTTACTTCTTAGTGTGTATGTCGAGTGTGTCAATAAATATGTCTATATGTCTATACCTGGCTTAAAATTTATTCGAGCATCAAAATTACAAAAGAAATATTTTTCTTTATTAAAATTAACCAAAGATTTTTAAAAGAGTTCGCTTATCAGTTTCGACTTGCATTAGTGCAAGTCGTTTCGCTTTTACAAATAGTATTTACGATGAGTATAAACAGTCTGGTTTTCATTCTTTTTATGGCATAATTAACGTTTACGCGACCAACTGGGCCAAGTATATTGAGAACTTTGCTAATATTCAAATCATTGGTACTGGATTAGTAAGAACACACCCTTATTTCAATTAGAACAAGGTTAGACTCGATAATGTGATGTTACAAAAAACCCTTAAGTAAAAACACCGCGAGCCGAGTAGACACACAAACACAAATGAGTTAAAAAGCGAGAAAAAAAATGCGGAATTTGTACAACACAAAAGGACAACTTCAACATAATTTGGCTATAAATGACTAAGGATATACTATTTACCCCTCACCATAAAAACAATTGACTATTCAAAGAAAAATCTTTCTACCCTAGAACAAACAAACGGAAAAACAAAACTGGGACAAAAAACCGGAAATGAAATCTACACTAAGACTTCATTCAAATGAGATTTTATCCAGATTGATTTTTTTTTAACTGAGTCTTTCAATTACAAAGGCAAAAACAACCCGATCTAAAAAACAAGGATTTTGAAATAAGCCCCAGAGAAACTTATATTCTCAATTTCTGGATCAAAAAACAGAAACTTATTTGCGGTACAAGACACCAAGTTATGTGCTAAACGTTCAAATAAAACCCACACGTACAGTGTTGCCAGAAAATATCTTGGTAAAAAAATCATTTATGTTGATTTTGACTTTCTGGCAACAAGGTAACAAAATTAAGCGTCATTTTCATTAAGAACAAGAAAACAATAAAATTTGGTATATCACATGTAGGACATGAGTTCAGGGGTAAACAACCTTTTTTTTCAAAAAAAGGTTTTTTTTTCGAAAATGACGCTTAAATGACACTACATATTACGTAAAACTGTTTATTTAAAACAAACTTCACAAGAAAACAGAGCTAATAACACTGATATGGTGACTAAAATGCTATATCACTCTAATGGAAAAGGGTCCACTAATGCACTAACGATTCCTAGGGCTCGTTTATAGTTCTTATAAAAAGAGTCAACGTTGCCAAACTTTAAAGAGGGTAGAAGCGAAATCATAGCATACAAGGAAAAGAAATTCGGTGTCTATTTAGAAGAACTTCTACAAGTTTTTCGGTGATAGGCAATCCATTCTGTCTTGTTGACACAATTTTTTGTTGTACATGATATAAGCTTTTTACTATTGAGTATAAAGGATGATTAGGCCAATTTGCATAAGATTCTTTTGAAAGAAATCTCGAATTTACGACCTAAATAAAAAGGGAAAAATTTACGCATCCTTTCTTGGTCATTTTTCCCCTTTTCTTCGTTAAATATTTAAAATAGTCCAAGTACAGTTTCATAGCCCCAGGAATTGCAGCCAACAACAACTACATATTAAAGTCGAAGAAACAAACAGAACATTAGTTAAAACCCATGTCTTAATAGTGATAAAAGAAAACAGATACAATTGTCTCTGACCATTTATAGATGAGTGAAGTAGCTCACCAGGTCAAGAATTTGAAAGCGCAAATTTTTAAAATCAGCACGAATTTGGTGCACAGAAAAACAAAAATCACGACACGAGCAAATTTATAAAGTGGCACTTTAGTATTTAAATGATATCAAGTCGGGAGAGGGAGAAAACACTTAATATGTCCACCAATTTTTTTTTTATTTCTCATAGTAATTTTTTATTGGTGGTTGAACGCTTCAACAAGGCTATGGGGATTCGGCACTGACTAAGACAAACTGATAAAGGCACAACCCTAAACAGAAACAGTGCAAACACATACAAAATTGCCAACATGTATATTTCATTGCTATTACGTTTAGAGGTTAGAAATGGTATTTTCAAAAATATTAAAAAAAAGTTTGTTCAGCTATTTGACAAGGGTAGTGTATCACATATACAGACAGTTAAATATTAGCTTCTTGCCCCCAGGTTCAATTAGCGTATTGTAATTTCATATGTTCAATAGGCAATTGCAATCATTAAGTCGACTGTAATAGTGCTTATTCAAATTTAATAATTTAATTAATTGCTTCTTGTGTAATCCGTTTTTTTTTCTATATCTTGTATTTTTCCTATATTTTCTAAATTCTGTATGCATTAATCAATCAGAAGGAATTAAAAATCTTCCTCCTAGAACTTTTACAAAAGGTGCTACAGAGTAACAAAATTTTTACTCTTAATATTTTTTTTTTTACTTCAACTATAATTTTTTGGTGCAACAGGAATACTATAGGAGAAAGGGGGGGGGGGGAGTTCATAAGAAAATTGACCGTGTCTTCCTATTTGCAAATTACACACATAAATCATCTTTGCTGTCCAAAAGGCATCGATTAGACAGGGTAGTCTCGATTTTTGGCAGTGAAATGTCAGTCTTGTCACTCCAGAGGAGCATACGTTTGGCAAGCAGACCTTATCAGAATTTTTTCTAAGAAGAACCCCCCTTTTTTCTGTGAAAGGAAAATTAGAAATGTCAACAAATTACAGCATTCATGGTTTGCCAAAACATTAAGGGGCATTTTGCTTCACTAGATGCACAGAGATTACACAAATAGCAAGCATAGATTTGAGGTCTCAAGACATGACTTCTGCATGGTCATAAAGGGAGCTTAGAAGTGTTACATTAGCCTAATTCTTTAAATAGTATATTGAGCTAGTGTTGCCAAATAGGAGTGCATCTGCGACATTCGGGCACCTCTTGGTGCCATTTGGACATTTGCAAATTCTGCTTAAAAAATGGTAATTTTTGAATGGGATTTTTTAAAATAAAAAATAAAAATATGGGATTTTTTTTGAATGGGATTTTTTAAAACAATAAAAAATGGGATTTTTTGGTTTGAAGGCTGCGCTATCTTACACAAGCTATTTGGTAATACTATGTTCAGTTCAGAATAATGAATTTTTTTCTATATCGTATTTTTTCTCAGAAAATATTATTAACTGTTTGATTGCTTTCATTTGTTTTCTATTTTATTTACCGGAAAAGGCTTTTTAAATCTCATAAAAAAAAAAATCAGACATCTGATCATTTTGTTGCCCTTAGGACATATGATCTACATCTCGAAGTACCCATTTTGTAAATTCTCTGTGGCTGCTCCATATCGCATGTGCAGAATGTTACGTGGGAGGACTTCCTGGGGACCTTTTATGGGGATTGCACCGGAGGGGGAGGGGATTTTCCAGTGGAAAACGCCTAGCACCATTTGAATTAGAACAAGAAGCCGAGAAAAAAGTAAATTATCAATAAAGCGTAAAGTAGTCTTATGTTGGATTTGTGAGGTTTCTAGCATAATACAAATTCAGTGTTGAGTTGTTTGATATATATTGTGCATCGCAAGATTCGTAAAAAAAAAACTTTGAAAAAAAAAGGTGAGGCACAACCCTTTGCCGCAATAGCAACGATTTCAAAGAAAATAATACACTGTAAAGAGTTTCTTTTAAAGCTAACTTTCCTAGTGAAGCAGTTAATAAAGTTCATTAATAAAGTTTAAAATTCGAATTTTGTTAATACTCAAACATCAGATTTTTATGTAAATATTCAAGTTCAAGCGATTAAAAAACTGTGATTTTCTTCCGCTACGAATGGAAAATAGAAAAAAAAAGAAGAAAATATTTAAACTTGAATTTCTCATCAAGATAAATACATAGAGTGAATTGGCCGGAGCAATAAAGAGCATGTGTTACAAAAAAAGCGCAAATCATGGTAGGAAGACTAAATTTATCTATTTAGTTAATTATTATTTAATAAATTTATTTAGTAATATTTCTTAATTTACGAAGCTAACGTAAGTAAAGACCTTGAAAAATATCCAAAAAATTGGCAATAATAACAATACAACAAGAGTGACTAAACTATAATTTTGATAAGGGAGTATAATAACGTGGCAACACTGTCATACCCTGTGTTGTCAAATACATTAGGGAAAGCGAAGTTATAGTGACTATATACAAACATATAAGCTCCAACCAGCAACTTTTATCAGGCAGCAAAAAACGGATTTCTGACTTTTTTTTTTATTAATTATTCTTTTTTTTTGCCAGAAAACCTTCCGCTGTCGGGAAAGCTCAACTTAAAATTAAAGCTATTCTTTTTGTTTTTAGAAAAAAGGGAGACAAACTAATCAAGACCAACGTCACAATTCTGGCAGGAACTAAAGATCACGTAACCATCGTGTAGGAAGGGAAAGAATAACACTATTTGAATTTAGAAAGAAGCCTTTTTGCGGTATCCAATTAATCAAAAGGAGAAAATTTGTCTTTAAATACTTATTTCTTGCTAAAACAACGACAATAAGGGCCTCTAGACTGGAATCCTTCTTAAATAGGTCAAAATCAAGTCAATACCATGAAATAGGATAAAACCGATAATTACTCGATAACTAAATCATAATAATTTTAAATAGGATAATTACTCAATATTTTTTTTACCAGTTCTAGATAAACATTAGCATGGGTACACACACGGAAAGGCTGAGTTACTAACAAACCTGAGGATTATTTACGATATTCTCCAAAGATGCCCCCCCCCCATCGAAAGCAAAGATTGAGTACGCATCTGTCACTGCTGTTTATCTATAGGCAATTCGATCTTAAATACATCATTATACTAAAGTCACAATTTAAATTGATTTTTTAATACTTTCTAAATTCATTTAGTTGATTCTTTATCGTCTTCGAGTCGACCTTTCCAAACCCGTAATATTCGCACCCAGAACATCCTATTCTCAACAGCAGCATCGAAGCCCTTCTGTTTCCCTACCTCTCTCCGATCCTAGCTTCAAAAAAAGCGGCACAAGGTCAATAATGATAATAAAAAGAAAACATCAAATAAAGCTTTGACACATTACGAATGAATTTCAGGTGGAAATATAAAATAAGGTTAAGCTATTGAAGACTAAAATTTACTGCCAGGGTTCCAGGACATGTTAAATCAGCAAGAGGGGAATCACCTGGTAACACTGGCCCACAACCTACACTTAAAACTTGACAATTTAGGTACACAGAAATCACCATTCTACGTCACAGCGCCATTTTGGACATGGCGTATAAAAGAAAAAATATCATAAAACAGCCAATAGAGGTTTCATGTCTCCCCCTATAAACGAGATAAATTACTCTCTGAATCTGAGGCTCTTAAATTTGAGCATCGCTTTCCTTCAAAGGAAAATTATACAAACACGACATTCGCTTATGTCCAACTTCACGTTCAGCTACAGATGAAATATTTAACATTACTGTAGCTTAAACCAACAATTCTTGCCCTGGCACTATATAAAACTAAAAATAAAATTTGACTATCAGTTGTCTTAAGCAGATTACATATTAGACAATTGTTCCCGAATTGGAGTACAAGCTACCAAATAAGGCAAGACTGAAATCCTAACCACAAAGAGAAAGACTAAACGCACCCAGGAGACTAAAATTTAAGATACTTGCACAGTGTTGACATATCTAAGACTTCTGGCCAATACGCAAGACACCAAAAGTCGAACTGAAAAAAAGAGCATAATCAGAGTCCAAATCCGGGCAGGGGGTGTCGATAATCCGTGCGCTGACACCGTGATGATCACTCCATTGAGATCACAGAGTCAAAGAAACAAAAAGACAGAAAGGCATTACGTTTGTTGCTGATTTTCTTAAGCGATTCACTTTCACTGAGGAAAAAACATTATCGTCTTGTGTGCGATGATCCAAAATAGGACGGGCATAACTTGAATTCGTCGACACATTTTATACATAGCACCTCAAATGTCAACCATTAAAAAGGACAGAACTTTTTGCGGAACAAAAAAAAAAAAAAAACAAAAAAAAAAAAAAAAAAAACAGCACTTTGACAAAGACTAAATGGTAGTCGTACTTCGCCAATAACTGGCAGCAGAGATAATCTTACATCGACTCACCGCCAAGAAGATCGCCAGGCAGGAACGCATTTAGTGAGGCATTCATTCCCGAATTACCTAGAAAAAGATTAAGATTTGGAAACTGTCTATTTGAATCTGTTGATAATACCCATTTAGCCAAAACACTAAAAAAAAATGAAGACCAAGGGCAAAGAATGTGGCTAACTTATAAGAGTGAAAACTGTGGTTAATGTCGACAAAAAAAACAAACAAAAAACTATCAACGCCATCTAGCGTTTGGCAACACTTGGCAGTGTAGTAAGAAGAATTGTATACAGTCGGTGAAATTAGGACAATAATAAGCATTTGATCTTAGTTCCTGACAGAATAATGATTACACAGTTTAATGTCAAGCGTCACCAGACACAAGATGGCGTTAATATTTTTTTGTCGACACTAGCGCCAGTTCCCACTCTTGCAAGTAACCCATAGTCTTTGATCAAGGGTTTAATATTATTATGAAACACATCTAACAGGGTTATTTCCGAACTATTGCCACTTATAGTTTGAAAAAGAAAGAGCTTTCTTCTTTTCGTGTTCAACATTTCCGTTATATGATTTTTCGCTATTTCTTTCTTCTTGGTACGGTAAACGAGGATATTAAACAAACTTGGAACAAAAAGTCTTAAGAAAAGTTGCTATAGTAACAAAAGGCTGTCAAATATTAACTTGAGCCATCTGCTACCTTTCTATGATTTTGAATCTGCTTTTTTCATTATTTTTTTTCTTTCTTCTTTTTTGTACCCCACTGTTTACATAATGGTATAAGTGGGTTAGAAATAAATCATTATTGTTGCAAAAATTGGGTCTTTAACTCTGATCGTGATGTCGTGTAAGATATAACATATGAGTTTGTTAGAGAGAAAAACTTACTGTCCATGAAAATTTACAATTACAATTTAACGCGCCAATCTCAGAGATGTAACCATATTTTTTCTAATAATGTTCTAGTGTTTTTTTCTAAGTTGTTAAGAAATTTTGTGTGGAATCAATAACGTGTCTTACACTCTTACTTTAGCAAGAAAAAAGCAACAACTTGGAAAAATCAGATAAATTCAATCAAACATAAAAATTGTCATTAAAATTGGCAATCAGCAATTAAATTTGGAATATAAAATTCAGCAATTATCCTAATATAAGTAAGGTAAAGAGCGAAAAATAGGTTTCTCTGTTCTCTTTTGTACTCCATTGTTTACATGTTTGTATTAGTGAGTTGGGAATAAATTATTATTGTCATTATTAAAGCATGAAATTATTACAATTAAATTATTTGTGATATTACTACACAGAAAAACTTACTGTTCAAGAGGGTTTACTGCTACAATTTAAGATGCTCGACTTGTAGATGTAATCATATTTTTTCCCAATAAACAGATTTGTTAAAAATTTAGGAGGAACTAATGGCATTTCCAACACTCTGAACCTAACTATAAAGATTCCATTAAGCGTAAGAACTGATATTAATGAGAATCTAATAAGCAATTAAAAATGCATTTTAAACTGTTTGAAATTTGAAATTAAAAAATTCAGTAAGTTTTTTCTTAAATTGAGGAGGCTGGTTCCTCTCCCCTTGGATTGACCAAGGTGGATCAACATTTTATTTAGCAGAAGAATCCCATGGCATAAAGGATTCTCAACGTAGTACACTTTGGCTTGGTTCGCATTAAATTTGCGTCAATTTTTTATTATTATTATTCAGAAGCAGAGTTCGGAGTCGATTTGGAGTCAATACTGATTCGGAGTTGGTCGATTTCTTGGTTGGAGTCGATCAATCACAGTCTGTATACCGTTGTTGATACCTTTCCATAAATCGCATGAAAACCCCAAAATTTGTTGACAAAGCATATTATATTCTATAAATCACGCCCAGCCAGAACTCCAGTACCAAGGAAACGTGAAGTTCTGGAGTAACAGTCACCCATGTTGCGAAACCTTACAGAACTAAGTTATACGCACTTTTTCATTGTTCTGGTTTGGCGGAGAATTACACAACTCCATAAGTTTATGTACATGAGGCAACACTACTATAGGTCATATTGGTCAGTATTTAATATGATGCTAGTAAGCGGAACATGAAAATTCTCCGCGTGTGGAATTGGTTATTTCGTAGAATGTATTTCCAAAATCAAAATATAGAAAAGATTTTCATCGTCCAGCTGTCTAGGACGCAGTTTCAATGGATGGACACGACTCTTTTGAATCCTAATGTGGACATAAAATCTTTCAAATATAAAAAATGTACCAAATAAGTTTTTCTTCTGATCACTTATGTGATAGCACTGGATGATTTCCGGGGTTATGAACCCAAAACTTATATAGCATTTAAGACAGGAGACCACATACACAGAATAATTTATCGTTATTTAAAGAGACAAGAGTCCCCTTTTAATTTCATTTGAAAAAAGTTAGTCTTTTCAAGGCATTTTGCAACACAAATTTGGTGTATATGTTCTATGTTCGGTTTTAACGTATGATTCGAAACGATTGCAGATTACCAAAATATATGAGAAATTGCCAAGTCACTTCATGGGTAATTTATTTTTGGAGCCTACAAAGCGACTTTAAAGCGACTGGGAACAAAATCGTACGTTTCATAGGGAACAACAAATCATAAAGACTGATTGAGCTAATAATCAAAAGGAAGGCCTTACACATTGCAAGAGAGTCCTTAATTTCTTACAACTAAATACTTTTCTGGCGAAATCTCTATCTGCGATCAGATACAATATAAAATAGATTGGCCAAAAATGAACTTTTTATGAAAACAAAGATGAAATCAAATTACTTGGATTTATTTAGCACCAAAAAATCTCGTCAAAATTCTTATTTTATACTAGCTAATTACTGAGTAAGGGCAAACAAATAAGAGGCCTTAGAGCCTATAAAATAAAAGGGTTATAATATCCCTATTTGAAGAGGCCCAATAAACTAGAATTTTACTATATCACTAGTATTCAAGCTTTAAAGAATTCAGTTGCAATTTCAGTTACCCAAACTTCAGTATTTCCGATTTTAGCTCTTTCCATTCTTGTATGAAGAGGGGTTTAAGTTCCAATAATCTAGATTTCCTTTACATTACTAATATTCCAGTTCCAAAGAATCCAGGTGTAATTCTAGTTACAAGAACTTCGATTTGTAGGTCCAATTTTAGCCCTCTTCATCCCTGTATGAAGTAGGGCTGAAGTCCCAATGATCTAGAATTCCATTATATTATTAATATTTCAGCTTTAAAGAATCCAGTTGTAGTTCTAGTTACGAGCTTCGGTATGTAAGTCCGATTTTAGCCCTCTTCATCTCTGTATGAAGAGGGCGTAAGCTCCGATAATCTAGAGTTCCCCTATATTACAAATATTCCAGCTTCAGAAAATTCAGACGTAGTTCTAGTTACAAGAACTTCGCAATGCGCGTCCATTTTTAACCCTCTTCATCCCCGTATAATGATTAAATACAAAAAAAAAGTTCAACTGAAAGTAAGGAGCAACATTAAAACTTAAAACGAACCGAAATTATTACGTATATGAGGAGGTTCATCCCTTCGTCATTTCCCCACTCTTTACGCTAAAGTTTGAATTTTATTACAATTCTTTAAGAATGACCCCTGAATCACAAATGCCGTTTATTTAGAATAAATAGCTCTTTTGAAAGTACTAAAAAAAACTTTAGCGTAAAGAGCGAGCGGTTTTTAAATATTGCTGGCAATGGAAATATGCTGGAAATATTGCTGGGAATATTGCTTCGTGGAAAATTCCCTCTCTCCATGGAAAATTCCGTTTCACAATGAAAAGATCCTCCGCGAAAAGATCCTCCCACGTAACCCCCGATCCCTCCCTTGCAAATATCTGTGTACTTCCCAATAACCAATACTATATGTTAACAATGGCCAACGTTCAAAACTTGCAGCCTTTCCCCCGGGACTGTGAGGGATTAAGTCATCTTCAAAGACAGTTATTAGTTATTAGGTTTTTCGACTATGCTGAACAAAATGGCTATCTCAAAATTTTGAGGTAACTTTGGGTAAAAATGAACGTGGGAGGTGGCCTAGTTACCCTCCAATTTTTGGTCACTTGAAAAGAGCACTAGAACTTTTCATTTCCATTCAAATGGGCCCTCTCGCGATATTCTAGAACTACTGGGTCGACACAATCACCCCTTAAAAAAAAAAAAGCTAAGACGCATCCGTGATCTTTCTTCTGGTAAAAATACAAAACGTCCACATTTTTGCAGATAGAAGCTTGAAACCTTAGCAGTAGGGTTTTCTGATAAGCCGAATCTGACGGTGTGATTTTCATTAAGGTTCTATTACTTTTAGTGGGTGTTTCCCCCTTCTTTCGAAAATAAGCCAAATTTTCTCAGTAACTCTTGAAGGATAAGATTAAACTTCATCAAACTTGTATATTTCAAATCAGCGTAAAAATTTGATTCTTTTGACGTATCTATTAGTATCAAAATCCCGTTTTTACAGGTTCGGTTACTATTGAGCCGGATCGTTCCTTACTTACAGTTCGTTACCACGAACTGTTTGAGAATTTAGAATGATTTCCATGAAAGTACCTTACCACGATACTGTATTTTTTTTTCTCCCTTCATTTTTTGTTATTTTCCTATCGAATATAGCGCTTATATAATGTATTTTAATAAGTTTAAAGATCTTGGTGCCTTTTTTTTTAAAATTATCTATGAATGAATGATTCTTAACATTTTAGACCTTAGTGAGAAACAAAAATTTCCATAAAATCTAAATTATAAGGATACAATTCTTCCCTGACCATTTTTGATATTACTCCATAAGAAATTTATCGACGTTTTATTACAGAATTTCACAACATTTTTGTTGGATACCATATATTCCTTTTTACATAACACTACCAGATATTTCAGAGTTTGGTCAACTTATAAGAGTGAAAACTGGTGCTAGTGACGAGAAAAAACTTTACCTGCACAATCTATCGTTTGGCAGTCATGGCATTTTTCCGTGTAATACGGCAAATCCTACTTGCAATAAGTAGCTTAATTGTTTACCTATTGCTATATTTGCAATAATTGCTACTTGGAAATAAATGTAATAATCTTAATTTCTATTATTTCATTGCAAAATATTTTTTTATGGCCCTATTATTTTTTATGAGGGTTTCATGGATAAGGCCCATTTCCTCGGGAGAACTTGGAGTGAAAAGCCAAATTAAGGAGTACTTTTGTGAGTATTTATGTTGAAGTTACTCGTACTGTTTGGTTTATTTATTAAAGAAGGACAATTATAGGAAACTTCAAAGATCACAGATGAAGTTACCTCCTTGTCCATTACCTGTTTGGTTTATTTATTAAAGAAGGACAATTATAGGAAACTTCAAAGATCATAGATGAAGTTACCTCCTTGTCCATTACCTGTTTGGTTTATTTATTAAAGAAGGACAATTATAGGAAACTTCAAAGATCACAGATGAAGTTACCTCCTTGTCCATTACCTGTTTGGTTTATTTATTAAAGAAGGACAATTATAGGAAACTTTAAAAATCATAGATGAAGTTGCCTCCTTGTCCATTACCTGTTCGGTTTATTTATTAAAAAAGGACAATCATAGGAAACTTCAAAGATCACAGATGAAGTTACCTGCTTGTCCATTACCTTCTCGTTCAAGACTTGGTGCCGACCAGACACTAGAGCCACTAGCTGACGCTACGCCTGAGCTATTTGCCCACACTCCCCAGCCGTCGTTAGTCTGCTTGGATGTTGGAGTAGAGCCCCTCATTCCTTGCCATTGTGATTGGTTATTGGATGACCCGCCTCCAAGCTGGGAAAGCCAAGCGTGAACATCGGTTTCTGATGGAACCTCAGCAAGGATTGTAGTGTTTCCAAGAACACATGAATTCAAGGCACATTGGGCCTAAAATAAGAGAGTTTTGAGTATTAAATAATGATAAAATAAATAACGAATTAGATATAAATAAAATAATGCCGATAACGAAAACAACGAAGGGAATATAAAATAAAACACAATAATATTGAATATAAATTGAATACAGAAGGAAAATAAAAGAAATCTAATGAAAAACTAAAGTAACAATTAACAATTTGTTAAGTGATGTGTTTACAGAACCGTAAACCTAAAAATATCCTGGGCCATTAACCGCTGCCACGAACTGCTTGGCAGAAATTTTTCAGCCTAGGAAAAGTTAACCCCTCTTAGAGGTTTTATGCACAGTAGCACATTTTATAAAACGAAGTACTAGACAATAAAAATTAATTTTACTATTATTGCTGATATTATTTAATTTAATTTTTAAATCAACTTTTAGAAGGGAAATCAAGTGTCAATTGCAGCAATTCAAATGTTACGAGACACAAATCAATTGAAAGTAGTTTAGCTTTCATGTACCTATTTGAACAAGGTTTAAAAATTAGAAAGAGAGAGGGGAGAAAGAAAATAGACAAGAGAGACAAAGAAAGGAAGAGAGGAAATACAAGAGGGAAGGGAGAAAGAGAGAGGAGAAAACGCAGAGGAAAATAAGAGTAAAAGGGAGACAAGGATTCAAATCCAAGATTCTGAGTCAGATCTAAAATTGTCTTTGGCCATACATACATTTTTTGAGGTCTCGATGATCCCATATATTTTAAGGAATGGTGCAATAGCATACACAAAAAAAGGACTACATACTTGCATTTTTACATACTTAGGCGAGACACAGACTATTCAGCCCAACTCGGCATCAAGATGCAGCTGGACCAAATGCTTCCATTGGGTTTTGTCTTCTGTGAATGGTCGAACAAACTTTTAACATCCTTTCTGACGACGTTATGCAAAGATTTCATCTGGTCACCTGGTTTTTTCTTCCACGAGGAAGCGTTGGCTGCTGGTAGTACCTGGGGTGTCAAGGCTCATTACGCCTAGCCACTTGAGACGTCCTTTCTTGACCTTGGTGGAAACGTGATGATTTTGGTCCGCATACTTTCGTCAGCTCTTGGTTGCTCATTCTTTATGCCGTACGTCGCCAATAGCCCGTAGACATTTTCGGTCAAAAATGCCAAGCTGACACTTTTCCTGCGCCTTGAGGGGCCAGGTCTCAGATCCGTAATCAAAACTGAACGGACACATGTTGAGTAGATCTTGAGCTTCATCACGAGGTTGATTTCCCTTCTAGTCCAAAGCGGTTTACGGAGCTGGCCAAAGACGGACCAAGCTCTCAAGTCTATCCATTCATCCAGCCAGAACTTTGTTATTACTTTGAGTTTTTCTTGGAGAAGGATCTAAACTTGTTTAAAAACAGGAAAGCTACTCATTTTTGATCATTTTTCAACTAATATTATAAGCATTTTCAAACAGTTCGTGGTAACGAACTGTAGTAAGGAGCGACCCGGCTCAATAGTAACCAAAACTCTAAAAATGGTATTTTGATACCAATAGTTATATAAAAAAAAAAAAATCAAATTTTAATGCTGGTTTTAAATATATAAGTTTCATCAAGATCAGTTATACCCATCAAAAGTTAAGGGCCTGAGAAAATTTGCCTCATTTTAGAAAATAGGGGGAAACGTCCCCTAAAAGTCATACAATCTTAACGAAAATCACACCATCAGATTCAGCGTATCAGAGAACCTTAGTGTAGAAGTTTCAAGTACCTATCTACAAAAATGTGGAATTTTATATTTTTTGCCAGAACATCACGGATGCGTGTTTATTTGTTTTTTTGTTGTTGTTTTTCCCAGGGCTGATCGTATCGACTAAGTGGTCCTAGAATGTCGCAAGAGGGCTCATTCTAACGGAAATTAAAAGTTCTAGTGCCCTTTTTAAGTGACCGAAAAAATTGGAAGGCACCTAGGCCCCCTCCCACGCTAGTTTTTCCCAAAGGTCACCGGATCAAAATTCTGAGATAGCCATTTTATTCACCATAGTCGAAAAACCTAATAACTAAGTCTTTAGGGACGACTTACTCGCCCGCAGTCCCCGTGGGAGGGGCTGCAAGTTACAAACTCTGACCTGTGTTTACACATAGTAATGGTTACTGGGAAGTGTACAGACGTTTTCATGGGGATTTTTTTGGTTTAGGGGAGAGTTGAGGGGGGAGTTACGTGGGAGGATATTTCCATGAAGGAACTTCTCACGGGGGAAGAGAATTTAATGAAGGGGGGGGGGGGCAGGATTTTCTAGCATTATTTGAAAAAAAAAAACAATGAAAAAACAAATATGGAAAGTTTTTTCTACTGAAAGTAAGGATCAGCATTAAAACTTAAAACGAACAAAAATTATTACGCATATGAGGGGTTTACCTCCTCGTTATACCTCACTCTTTACGCTGAGTATTTTTAGTAATTCCAACTATTTATTCTACAGCCTTTGTGATTCAGAGGTCATTCCTAAGGAATTGGGGTATTTAAACTTTAGTGTAAAGAGCGAGGTATCGACGAAGGTTGAACCCCCTCACATACGCAATAAAAACACACGAATATAGACGTTCGTTACGTAAGTTAATTCGTAAGTTACGTATAATTTTTACCAATGAAAACGTTTGTAAAAAATTAAAGTTCTAGTTGCCTTTTTAAGTGATCAAAAAATTGGAGGGGAACTAGGCCACCTCTCTCACTCTTTTTTTCTCAAAATCTTCCGATTAATTGCAATTAATTAATATGCAAATTTAGTTTTAATTATTTATATACGGAAAGCCAAGATCAAAACATGCATTAACTCAAAAACATCCAGAAATTAAATAAAAAAAACAAGTTTTTTTAAATGAAAGTAAGGAGAAACATTAAAATTTAAAAGGAGCAGAAACTACTCCGTATATGAAAGGGGCTTTTCCTCCTCAACACCCCGCTCTTTACGCTAAAGTTTCTTACTGTTTAAGAGAAGTAGATTTAAGAGAAAGAGTCAAACTTTAGCGTAAAGAGCGGGGAGTTGAGGAAGAAGAGCCCCTTTCATATACGGAGTAATTTCTGTACGTTTTAAGTTTTAATGTAGCTCCTTACTTTCATTTAAAAAAAACTTGTTTTTGGTACACAAAGTTTAAAAAATATAAAGTCTGTGTGTGTATGTGTGTCGAGTGACGTCATGTTTGTGTGTCAACTGACGTCATGTTTGTTGATTGACGAAATTACACACTGGGACATCGGGACACAAATGACGACCGGGACACCAGGACATAGGGAATATAAATGACGACCGGGACACTCATAGAGAAAGCGACCGGGACACAAGGAATGTTCGATTAGCAATCACCATCAGCAAAGCACCGGGACACAAATGACAACCGGGACACAGGGAATCTAAATGACGACCAGGACACTCTAAGAGAAATTACAGACCAGGACACCGGAACACAAATGACGACCGGGACACCGCGACACAGGGAATATAAATGACGACCGCGACACTCAAAGAGAAATTACAGACTGGGACACCGGGACACAAATGACGACCGGGACACAGGGAATGTTCGATTAGCAATCACCATCAACAAAGCTCAGGGGCAATCATTAGAATAATGAGGTATAGATTTGAATACAGATTGTTTTTCCCATGGACAATTATATGTTGCATGTTCAAGAGTCGGTAAACCTGACAATCTATTTATATGCAGAGACAATGGAACAGCCAAGAATGTTGTACATTCGCAAGTTTTACGTAGTTAAATATATATATATATATATATATATATATATATATATATATATATATATATATATATATATATATATATATATATATATATATATATATATATATATATATATATATATATATATATATATATATATATATATATATATCAATATTCACAGGTGGGACAAAGGGACACAACTACAATGGCGCGTAACGACTAGCGCGCGGGGGGGGGGGGAAGTGCCCCCAACAACTAGGTGTTGAGGTGGCGCGAAGCGCCACCCTAACAGCTAGTATATATATATATATATATATATATATATATATATATATATATATATATATATATATATATATATATATATATATATATATATATATATATATATATATATATATATATATATATATATATATATATATATATATATATATATATATATATATATATGTGTTGTGCCTATTTAATTATGTTGATTTCTGTCAGAATTTGTCCTTAGTACAACTGTATCACGAATGTATTGTTTCAAATTTCTATGTTTATTTGGTTTGTTGTACTAGCCTTTATGTACTGTTAGTTGTATAAGAATTTGCACCAAATCCTTTCTTTGTTGTTGAGTTAGAGACGTTCAGTCAATGTTCAGATGTTAGCTGTCAACATGGATGATTTACGTGAATTAAGACAATTTAAGTTTCAAGAAGTAAATATAATCATTATTCATCAAAAATTTTATCAGAAATATTCCATCAGAAAAATTGTGTTAAAATAATTAATTACTAGGAACAGAGCCTGTCTGATAGGAGCAAAATCAAGGGCAAGGGAATCATGAATCGGTCTTTAAAATGCAGGTGAAAAGACTATTTTGCACAAAAAAAAAACAAAAAACAAAAAAAAACAAAATATTTCTCCAGCTGGTCAACCCCCCCCCCCCCCATTCGAATAAAAATTCTTTTAGTCGCCCCTAACACCAAACAAACATTATTTTTTTAAGAAAAAATATTGTGAAAATATTGTTATTTTAATATTGTTTTTATTTTTATTTGTTTAGACAATTTTATCCTTTAGAATATTTGCACGAAAAAATAGGTTTTTCAAAGTTATTTCATTTCCTATTCCATCAAGCTGTTTTTGATTAAGATACGGGACATTTAGTAAGTTACATTTGGATAATGTAATTTGAGACGGGTACCATGTTTCTCTTCGCCAATTTTTCTCAAATAGAAGCAAAATCATCTGTTGGGAAAAAAGAATGAGTCACCTCACTTAAACGTAACTTGGCTGGTCAAAAAAAAAGAAAAAGGACATGTTTACATGCACATCCCTGTGTGAAGAATGAAGGTAAGGATGAGTGAAGAATGAATGAAATGTTCCGTTTCCCAAAACTAAAAGCCAAACTTCAATGATCTCTCGATACTAGAGCCAACACAAAAACTAAAGATCAAAAACAGGAATTGTTATTATTTTCTCGAGTATGTCTTCAAATAAACGCATAAAGACATTTAAATTTTGTAAATAACACCTATGGTTTACGGGTACACGGCATGTGTGTTTGTAACTTAGCCGTAAATTTTCATAGTTCAAAAATTCACGTGAGTTCAGATTCGTAGTTTGTTAGGGCGGATATAATTAATTTCTTTTATATTTCTTTTCGAGAGTCACATCCATAGTAAAAAGAAGTTCCCTAT